>NC_053026.1:32076868-32337988 GCF_003073215.2 Triticum urartu
CTATTCCAGAACTGCAACGATAAAATTATGATGAGAACACCTCATAGCTCAACTCCCCGGGACACTTCCACTAAACCCCTGACAGGAGGCACCAAGACAATGTTCTCATCATAAAACCATCGGAACGATTCCAAGATACCCGCGTGATCCTAAAATTTTTTTTAGTGAAATTTGAGAAGAGAAGAGTCAAAACTCTACGTCAGGATGCCTTACCAGAGCGATGAGGAGACTGGGAAGTAAAAAGAATTCCTAAACTCTCCGATATATAATTCCTAAAAGACTCAAAACATTTTTCTAGACACAACTCGGCCGCTAAAAACGATCAAGCAATGGGGCTCCTAAGGTCGGGGAAGGCTCTGATTACCAACTTGTAACACCCTCGATGCGACTATAGCTCCCACATGTCGAGGCACGACTTAGAGACATAATCGCATTGAAGGCATATGTCGCAAGTTAGGCAATCTTCACAACATCCCATGTAATATAAATAATAAAGGGAAGATAACATAGTTGGCTTACACTCGCCACGTCAAACAAGTACATAAATAACATTACATCATCCAAACAGTCATGGCCTGACTACGGCGCCAAAATGAAAGAGAACCCAACATGCGACAACGGTCCCGTTCACCCCCAACTGGGCACCACTACTGATCATCGGGAAAGGAGACATAGTAACGTTGAGAGTCTTCGTCGAACTCCCACTTGAGCTCGTACGCGTCTCCTGGAGCGGAATCATTAGGCCCTGCATCTGGTGTAATAGTAATCTGTGAGCCACAGGGACTCAGCAATCTCGCACCCTCGCGATCAAGACTATTTAAGCTTATAGGTAAGGCAAGGTAAATATAGGTGGAGCTGCAGCAAGCGACTAGGTAGTATGGTGGCTAACTTATTCGCAAAAGATAGCAAGAAGAGAAGGCAAAGCACGAGCGAGAAACTAGAGAGCAACCTGCGCAAACATTACTCCAACACCGTGTCCACTTCCCGGACTCCGCCGAGAAGAGGCCATCACGGTAACACACTCAGTTGATTCATTTTAGTTATATTAAGGTTCAAGTTATCTACAACCGGACATTAACAAATTCCCATCTGCCCATAACCGCGGGCATGGCTTTCGAAAGTTCAAATCCCTGCAGGGGAGTCCCAACTTAGCCCATGACAAGCTCTCACAGTCAACGAAGGAATAGACCTCCTCCCAAGATGTTCCGATCAGACTCGGTATCTCGGTAATTCAAGACACTTCGTCAGGTTAAAACAAGACCAGCAACACCGCCCGAATGTGCCGACAAATCCCGATAGGAGCTGCACATATCTCTTTCTCAGGGCACACTCAGATGAGCGCTCCATACAACTAAAACCAAATCTTGAGTTCCCCCGAGGGGGCGCTGCACAGGACTCTAGTTTGGACCAACACTCAGAGGAGCACTGGCCCGAGGGGGTTTAAAATAAGATGACCCGCGGGCTCCGGAAACCCGAGGGAAAAAGAGGCTAAGTGGCAAATGGTAAGACCAAGGTTGGGCATTGCTGGAAAAGCTTTAATCAAGGCGAACTATCAAGGGGTTCCCATTATAACCCAACCGTGTAAGGAACTTAAAATCCGGGAACATAACACTGATAAGACGGAAACTAGGGCGGCAAGAGGGGAACAAAACACGTGGCGAGAGGCCGAGCCTTCCACCCTTTACCAAGTATATAGATGCATTAAGATAACATAGAAATATAATGATATCCCAACAAGTAAATAAAGATGTTCCAACATGGAACGGCCTACAAACTTCACCTGCAACTAGCAACGCTATAAGAGGGGCTGAGCAAAGCGGTAACATAGCCAATCAACGGTTTGCTAGGACAATGGTGGGTTAGAGGTTTGACATGGCAATTTGGGAGGCTTGCAAGCAAATGGTAGGCATCGTAGCAATGGCATAGCAAAAGAGCGAGCAAACTAGCATAGCAAAGATAGTAGTGATTTCGAGGGTATGATCATCTTGCCTGCACAGTTGTCAGAGTTGACTGGATCCTCGAAAGCAAACTGAACGGGCTCCTTGTTAGCGAACTTGTCTCCCGGATCTACCCAAACAAGACAAACAAGTAACAAGGACACAATCAACCACGTGCAAACTCAAACAACACAATGCAAAGATGATATGCTATGCGGGATGCAAAATGCAAGATATGACAGGAAATGCATGAACCTGGCCTCAACTTGGAAATCCAAGTGTGCCACTGGAAGGATGAGATGAAATCGCTTGAAAACGATATAAAGAACGCCGGAATCGGAGTTACGGTTTGGAAATGGCAAGCGATTCAAAAATGACACCGGTCTGCGATTTATAGCAAGTAGGCATCTAAATGCAAAGAAATGAACATGCTACATCACTCAAACATGACAACAAAATACATGGCAGGGATGCACACAAGATGCTTAACAAAATTCTAGCACTGAGCTACGGCCAATTCATCCATTAACAGGTTCAAACAAGCATGGCAAAAATGCATATGACGAACAGATCTCAGACTTAGTGAAATTAACACTCGCCTGGAATTTCAGATCAGGTAGCCCTCTTCGGAGCAACAAAACTACATGCTACAGGACCTGAACATCGCAAAGTAAAGCATGTCATGGAGCTACTCAAAGAGCTTAACAAAAGTCCCTTAGTGACCTTGAGCCAAAAGGGATCAGAAAATACAATTGCAAGCATGTGAACATAGCAAAAACATAATCAGTTTCAGACTTAGTGAAAACTGACACAAGCTGAAATATAACTCAAGTAGGCATGTTTACGAGCTCGATGCACTCACTACGGTGCAAGTCATGGCAAGACAAGCATACCTCCATCAAGAAGGCACAAAATTCAAGCTATACATGGCAATGACAATAGCATAGCATGCACGGATCAACTACAACATCACCGGCAAAATTGCAAACAAGTTGACAATCTGCCCAGATTCACAAAGTAGCAAAAGTAGAGCTCGATTGACTCAAGCTAGGGTGCTCCATAATTGCAAACAAAGACATGGATGGATAGAGCACTACAAGATTAACAAAACTCCCTTACTGATCATCCTCAAAAGAGGCACGGATCACTAGGAAACAACATGAACATATGGCATCATAAGATAAACAGCTCCAGGACATAGCAAGTGCACCACTTTGCAAGCTTGCACTAGTCAACACACACATCCTAAAAATACATGGGTTGCACCTCTGGAGATATGACAAAACCCTTAACAAAACACATGTAGAACTCGCGGGCATAGCATGCACACATTAATCATGGCAAAAATGACAAAAGAGCTAAACGGAGTAGCAGATCTGACAATTAACTCAAGTAGCCCTCTTCTAACAGCATTTCGGGCATCAAGATGAGCTCAAATGAAAATGATGCAATGGAACGAAATGATGTACTCTCTGAGATGAACATTTTGATATTCTATATGCATGAATCGGAGCTACGGATGCAAAGTTGCGAAGCTACGAACATGTGCACATGGACTGAAAATATCTGGGACTTGGAGAAAAAAAACGACCTAGGGTTTCACTGTTCACAGATCTGGGATCCGGGCACGGATTACGAAGTTCCCGGAATCCTCAGAGCTCACCGGAGAGGACCGGCCGGTGTTGAAGGAGGAGGGGCCCGAGGTCCTACCGGTCCGGATCTCGCCGGGTCCGGTCACCGGCGACTCGGGGGAGGTGCGGCGACGCCGGAGGAGGCGGCGGAGCCGGGTCGGGAGGCGCGGCGCGGCGGCCGGTGACGTGGTCCGCGGCGGCGCGGCGCGATGACGGCGGGCGGCAGAGGCGACGCGCAGGCGGCGGGGTCGGGCGCGGGAGGCGCGGGCACGACGGGCGGCGGGGGCGAGCCGATGGTCTTCGGGGGCCCCAGCCGGGCCGAGTGGGCCGGCGGGACAGAGGCGACGATGTGGGCACGGTGCGGCCACGTGGCGGCGCGTGATTCGCGGCGGCGGTGATGTCCGGCGCGTCCGGACACGTCCGGCGCACAGAGAGACGAGGGGGGCTAGATTTAGGGTAGAATGATCCGAAAACGGAGGGGATCTATTTATAGCCATAGAGGGAGCTAGGAGAGTCCAAATGAGGTGCGGTTTTCGGGCACGCGATCGTGGTCGAACGCTCTAGATGATGGAGCAGAGTTTGGTGGATTTTGTGCCAAATTGGAGGGGTGTTGGGCTGCAACACACACGAGGCCTTTTCGGTCCCTCGGTTAACCGTTGGAGTATCAAACGAAGTCCAAATGATACGAAACTTGACAGGCAGTCTACCGGTAGTAAACCAAGGCCGCTTGGCAAGTCTCGGTCCAATCTGGAAATGTTTAATCCCCACACACGAAAGAAAGCTAGAAAAGACCACCGGAGGAGAACGAAGCGCCGGAATGCAAAACGGACAACGGGGAAAATGCTCGAACGCATGAGACGAACACGTATGCAAATGCAAAGCACATGATGACATGATATGAGATGCATGACAACGACAACAACACACGGAGAAAAAACCCGAACCCGAGGAAATAAATATAAGTTAACGCCGGAAATGGCAAGAGTTGGAGTACAAATAGGGAAAGTTACATTCGGGGTGTTACACGCTGCAAGAGCCGCCTATATTAATTAACCATGCTCTAAAAAGGTGGACCAGCTTTGGCTATAGTAGTACTGTACTCGGTTAGTAGGTGACCTTGCGCTTGGCTCTTCTCCTCTTGCGGAAGTCGAACAATAATGATGGTACTACATTAGTACTTCTGGCAATCTAACACCAAATGAACAGCTGCACGTCCATCGCTTGTAAGCAAAAGTTTCTCCTCGTGCTGCAAGCCACCGCGCATGTGTTGGCGAGGGAGAAGGCGTAGTAAGCAAGCTTCTCGTCATTCTACGAGTTGACGGAACACATCAAAGTTATTTATTAGTAGTCTCTTCAAAAAGTGTCGTGGAATTGTCACGACAGATGTCCTTAGTGTCAGGACTTAGTCGCGAGGCCAACACATCTATGTGGTAGCTTGAGAGGGGTTGAGCGGGACGAGAGACGCGATGTTTTACCCAGGTTCGGCCCCTCACGGTGGAGGTAAAAGCCTACATCCTGCTTCATTGATCTTGATGATGATGATCACGGTTACAAGAGTGCTCTATCTCAAGAGCTATTGTCTAAACCTAACTTGTCCTACTTGTGGAACTTGTGAATCTTGTCCCTTTTGGGGAGCCCTGCCCCTCCTTATATATGTTGGAGGGGCGGGTTACATGTAGAGTTCTATTAGGATTAGGACTAGTCTATCTCTAATACAAACCGGATACAAGTCCAGGTCTTAACTCTTTGTAAGATAAATGTTCCTCATGCCTTTCCTCTTAAACCGGCCCACCACTAACGTAAACCGACCTTCTAGGCCTTGGGCCTTGTCATTTATCTGACCCGTCCGCTGGGTCACAAGTGTGTCATAATGTTCCAGCAGGTTGCTTGTAAACCGCCAGGTCAGGGCAGGTCGCCAGTGAATCGCCAACTGTAAACCGGGTCTCATGTAAACTGCCAAGTCCAGCTGGGTCACCAATGAATCTTTAGGCTCGTGAATCGTCATACCAGTGAACCTCCTGACATGTAAATTGCCAGACACGTAAACCGCCAATCATGTAAACCGCCAATCCTCTAGCGGTTTACCAATGAAACGCCTAGTCCGGTCAGGTTATACTTCTGGTCGGTTTACGCCGCGGGGTATATCCCCGACATTAGCCCCCAAGTTTAGCTTGGATTTATCCATGGTAAACTTATGCTGCAAAATAAACACAAGAACAAATTTGACAGGTTATGCTCCGGGTTAAGAATTCTTGTAAACCGGTACCTGATCACCCTTAAGTCCTTGTTATTTCCTCCTTCTGGGAAATCCGGGTCAACAGACCAGCTTCATAATCAATTTGCCGACATTGGTTTGTCATAGAGAAATATTGTGAAGAATAACCCCTTTGGCTCAGCTCCCAAAGTGCCGGTTTAAGAAATATAGGTCTTGAAATACTTATCTGATATTCAGCCAGTTTGAAGATGTAAAACTTGCCGGTTTAATATTACCAAAATGGCCGGTTTATAAATATTGATGGCACCGGGTCATAATTGTTGTCGACACCGGGTCATGTAATTGATCTTCCTGATTTGCTCAAAACTGATAAAATGAAGATGTTCCTCCTTTATATGCATAATACCTGTAGCCCCCAAGTCTGAAGAGGAGAACATAGTGATAACTTAAGACTTGCTCCAATAAGTGTTTCAACCTTGAAGAAATCCGGTTTGTTCATCTCAATCATATAAACTGAATACTCCATATATGTAGCCCCCAAGTACCGGGTTGTCATGCTTGCAGCAACCTGGAACTTGTAATTGCTTGAAATGTTGACAGGAGTAATTGCTAGCCCCCAAGGGCCGGCTCATTATAATATGACGAGTCGGGTCTTCAATAAGACTAGTAAAAATGACCTTGCATTAGCCCCCAAGTGTCATGGTGCATGCTTGCAGCGACATGAGACTTGCATGTAATCTCAATTTGAATAATGTAGCCCCCAAGTGCCGGGTCGTAAGCCTGCAGCGACTCGGAACTATTCCTTCCATTGTAGAATAAATTATATCCATTGATAAAATAATATCGATTGCGCTGAAGCGACTTTGAAAACCTCAATCGTAATATTGGTTATTGATAACCATAATAAAAATCCAGCCATGTTGGCTATTTGAATAATATACCCAATGATTTATAAGCGCACAATTCCAATGGCGCAATCCAAATATATACTGGCGACTTATAGTCCAAAGCCAGGCCGGTTCAATAAACACCGCTGATTTGTAATTATGCTTTATTCAACCTGTTTCTGCATACAACAAGTTTAAAGTGTCCTGGCGGGTTACCGCCGGACGGATCATAACGCCCAACATATAACCCGGGTTTATAACCAAGGCTGCACTTAATAATAATCAAATATGAAATATATCATACCTGTGACATTGAATCACATTGTTGGTTTTACCAACTTTTTGTAGTAAGGGTGATAACCCAAATGTTGAGTACTGACAACTCCTTCCATATTGTGCCGGTTTATGATAAAACCGTGCCGGGTTGTGATAAACACCGGTTTAACCATATATAATACTGGCGACTCGTAGTCAAACCAGACCGGGCTGATAGTCTCCGGGTTATAATTTGATTGTGTACTGACAACTTGTAGTTGAAAGCCGAGCCGGGTTGATAAACACCGGTTTACTCCATAATAGGATGGTAACTTAAAACCAAACCGGGCAGATAGTCTCCGGATTAAGATTTGACCGTGTTCCGTCAATTTGTAATTGACAGTCGAAACGGTTTTAAGAATTTGTCGGTTTTCAAAATGCAACAAAAGAAATATATGTCTAAATGAAACAAAATTTCAAAGGCAATGATAAAACAATTGGCAAAAAAGAAGCAATTGAGGTCATCAAATGGCATTACCATGGTTGGACACGACCAAGCCCCCAATAGGCGTAGCTATGGTTCAAGTCAGCCAGGTCCCCAAATGATGCAGTGGCATGATGCCGATCAAGAGGCGTAGCGATGGTTCGGGTTCGACCAAAGCCCCCAAGTGATTCTGTGGCCTTAGGCCGATCAAGAGGCGTGACTGGTTCAGACATGACCAAGTCCCCAAGTGATCTGGCGGCTTTCGCCTATCAAAAGGTGTTGCATTGGTTCAGACATGACCAAGACCCCAAGTGATGTTGTGGCACTAGGCCGATCAAGAGGCGTGACTATGGTTCAGACGTGACCACAAGTCCCCAAGTGATCAATAATATGATAAGCCAATAAGGCATGATACCCATGTCTGAACCGCGCATCATGGCAGCAGGTCCTCTTTGGCACCTTTTAACTTTCTACAAGAGATAAATCCTTCTTGAACCGGATGTTAAACCGGATATTGAGAGCTTCAAAGCTTTGTGGGAGACATCTTTCCCTTGAACCGGATTTTAAACCGGAATCTTCATTTTTAGCCAGAAATTTTCTGATGGCCTTTAAAATTTGCACCAATATGGCGGTTTAGGGTCCTGCATTTAGATAACTTTGCAAGCTGGAGTAATTGCTCTTTCAAAGAAAGCAATACATAATATAAAAATATATTGGATGGATTTCACCTGATATGTCAGTCCACTTGAGATCCATCGCGGGGTTATACGCCAGTACGGACAAAAGAGTCAGCCGCGGTGTTGTAAACCGGTTCGGACGGGCGAGACAAATGCAGGCGTGGTCCCGGCAAGCTGATGTAAACCGGGCCGTAAGGGCGGCGTCTTGCACGCGTCCATTCACCGTGTGATGTGGCACGGACGAACACTGGGCAGGACGTTGCCAGCGCGTACTCCGTACCCATGGTATAAATCATGTTTATAATGAATAATTGTCCTGCATATCAAAATATCCGGTCCAAAGTAATTGTTCCCTTGATAAAAACAATATATACCAAGAAGATTTAGATGGATATCACCTAATGTTTTTTGTTCGGATAACAGAAGATCTGTTCATCGCGACAGAGGCGGTTTAGGCTGGTCGGCGACTCAATATGATCCTGACGGTTCAAGCAGAAACCCTCCGGGTTATTTTCTAGGTCTTTTAACACCCGGCACGAGCGGTGTAGATGTATACGTCGTCTCCGACACCGGCGCACGAGGACCGGATCATACCTTGGCCATGAGCCAGTTGACCTGTGTATAGCATAGCATACCGTGGAAAAAGCTTTGGATGATACTTAATTATACCAGTAAAAGTTTAGAAAAATAGCACCTGATTTGTTCGTATGGCCGATGATCCATATGTAATATCCATCAATAAATTTGGGAGTGAAGCGCGGCAGAAGAGGCAGGCAAGCCGGCAGGCGTAGCGGTGAAACGCCGTGGTGAGGTCAGCGGAAACGCGGCTAGCCCGTGACTTCGGCGACTTGGAGCAGAGGACGGCTTCAGGTCATAGCTACACCTCTTCTTTTCTTCGCAAAGGCTGTCACATGTCCTCATCAGTTCTGACATTTATCTGGAGGTATGTGGCTGACGATCCTTTGATATCACATCCTTGTGAGACTTTGGGCCTTGTGCTATGAATAGTACTAGTACTAGACCTCCCGTGAGATGTACTAGTAATAGGAGAGCGGCGTTTCCTTATTCTCCTTTTCTTTAGGCCTTTGACTTCTGCAGATTGCCTTTGCACGTGCGTGCACCATCAAACGGGGCTAACAGGCACATGCCTCGAACACGTTTTTGTCTGGGTGCCTTGGGCGTCCGCTGTTGTAGTTTATTTTTTGTCGTAGGCGATAGCAATAATAGCAGATTCATTGCCGCCGCTCATTACTTTTAGCTGTCGATGTCCATACCCAGCCACTTGGTCATTGCTGATATAATTGCTAGTATTATCCAGATCGAAGCCTCATGATCGCTGTCAAATCAATCGGTTTATACCGATTGCTCGCGACAAAGCGCCCGCCCTTTTTTTATCAATCTTGTATGCATCGTCCAGCTTGAATACTCAATATGGGCGTGGGACCGAATCCAACTCCAATACAGCTCGGTATTACTGCTTCTGCTTAGCGGTAGCTGAAAAATCTTGTTTTATCTCGGCGAAACTTGCAACTAGGCGGTTTAGACGGATCTTGCTCCCTTCTGTCTTTACTGATTTTCAGGGTGGTGACTGCACCCGACGCCGCCCTTAATCTCATCAACTCAAAACCTCATACTACCAGCTCTGAACCTAATCAGCTCTTGTCCAAGGTTATCCGTTACCTGGTTATCCCGTATGATTGCCTCAAACCGGCTCTTCTTCATCCGGCCAAAAGCAAACTCTTCGAACCCTAGATAAAATCCCTCCAAGAACTCAACACCATCGTGCGCAGGCCCCACGGTGGGCGCCAACTGTCGTGGAATTGACACGGCAGATGTCCTTAGTGTCAGGACTTAGTCGCGAGGCCAACACATCTATGTGGTAGCTTGAGAGGTGTTGAGCGGGACGAGAGACGCGATGTTTTACCCAGGTTCGGCCCCTCACGGTGGAGGTAAAAGCCTACATCCTGCTTCATTGATATTGATGACGATGATCACAGTAACAAGAGTGCTCTATCTCGAGAGCTACTGTCTAAACCTAACTTGTCCAACTTGTGGAACTTGTGAATATTGTCCCTTTTGGGGAGCCCTGCCCCTCCTTATATATGTTGGAGGGGCGGGTTACATGTAGAGTCCTATTAGGATTAGGACTAGTCTATCTCTAATACAAACCGGATACAAGTCCAGGTCTTAACTCTTTGTAAGATAAATGTTCCTCATGCCTTTCCTCTTAAACCAGCCCACCACTAACGTAAACCGGCCTTCTGGGCCTTGGGCCTTGTCATTTATCTAACCCGTCCGCCGGGTCACAAGTGTGTCATAATGTTCCGGCGGGTTGCTTGTAAACCGTCAGGTCAGGGCAGGTCGCCAGTGAATCGCCAAGTGTAAACCGGGTCTCAAGTAAACTGCCAAGTCCAGCCGGGTCACCAATGAATCTTCAGGCTCGTGAATTGTCATACCAGTGAACCGGCTGACATGTAAATCGCCAGACACGTAAACCGCCAACCACGTAAACCGCCAATCCTCTGGCGGTTTACCAATGAAACACCTAGTCCGGTCGGGTTATACTTCCGGTCGGTTTACGCCGCGGGGTATATCCCCGACAAAAAGGGTCGACCATGTCCATGGCTGCCATCCCGTGCTCTGTCATTGAGTACATGCACTATTCACGTGCCATTGAGGAGAAAACATATTGCATAGTAGGTGCCATCGAAGTGCATGACTCACTTACGCACTGCATATCTCCATTTTCTTGCATGACACACCACCTTGATGCTAGATGTCCCGCGTGTCATGGATGCATATAGTATGATTTTTAAAATGGAGGCATATAGATGTCCCGCGTGTCGGCAAAAGGATGAACAAAGCTCATGTCTTAAATGAAAGAGTGGAAGAACATACATTCCCGACGACCGAGAAGGAGCAACAAACCTCGCGGTGGAGCGTCTGCACTCATAATATTTTATATTATTCAACGATATAAAATCAACCAAATCTCTCCACGTTCCTATACCATTCTATAGTATGAGAATAACTTTGAACGTAAGCCATTGATTCACTCTATCCAATGGTCATAGTTGGAAAATCCGAACAAAACCAAGCATTAGATCAACTCTATTAGCACTTAGATTGTTGCCGCCTGCCCACCTAGCCCACCTATATATCCGCTCACGTGTGATGACCACAGGAGCTATCCACTCAGATTGTACGTTAAAAAAATAAAGGTCAATAACTAATGCGGCACCTCGGGCCAACGCGGCCAGATCGCATTTTGCACGAGAAATTACACACCATGTTTCGCTGACATGTGGTCCCATTCCAACATGCCAGTGAGACGATAGCGAGTCCTTTTGTACAATTTCCGAACAGACATGTAGGCCGGGGCGCCTCTTCTTGTACCGTGGCAAACTGGCAACCGTCCACCGACTCTTCGCCTTTCCCTCTCGATTTGGAACTGTTGTCGCATGCTCTTCCTCCCTCTTCCATTTTCCTTCACCCTTCCTTCTGCCATTGTTCGATCGTCTTCTCCATGGAGGGAGCAGGCCGGAAACGACCCCGTTATTCTTGCCCCGATCTGAAAGATGACGTGGTGGAGGAACTCATTGATCGGTGCGACGTCATCACCTCGTCTAGCATCGCAGGTTCGTTCAAGACCATTCCCAACTCAACTAATAACATCATTACAAGGAACCCAAGGGTCCAGGAGCGGTTTGATCTCCCCTATCTTCTTCGCCATGAGCCTGCTGACTGGCGCGGGGATGAGGGAAGCCTCGCCTTGTGCAAGTTGATGCCGCTTGGTATTGATACGTATGATGTTAAGATGCCATCGCTTGAGGGCAAGGCTTGGGCAGTCGCAAATGGAGATTGGGTTGTTTATATTGGGTACAACTGCGAATGGGAACTTGTGAATGTGTACACTCGTCACCAGGTTCCACTTCCAAAAATCTCAGACTGCCCAGAGGTTGAGCACACCGGTATTCTATGCACGTTCAAATACGATCATGGTGACTGTCTTCTACGGAAAATAGCAATTTGTCGAGTTCCCAACCGATCTTGGCATTACAAGAACTATGGAGTTGTTGCTATCTTCGACAACCTTGTTGCCGTCCTTTGTGGTTCGACTGGATGGATATTGCTCAAAACTCAGTTTCTATACACGAATGTGTAATGTGATGCAATTCAATGCGAGGGTCTTGTGTTTCCTGCCACCACTTGTGGCACTGTTTTTGCATGGGATCCTCGTAGTTTTGGTACGCTTGTCTTCCACCATAATTATAATTGTTTCATCCACATGCATGCGGGTTAGCAAGTTTACCTTTACTAATTAACCTTCTTCTTGTGTTTCCAAGGTCCTGTGAACATTCCACCACCTATACTTGAAAAGTTTTATAACCAAGGGGGAGATGACGATGGTGATGATCACAAGCATGAGGACCCATATACTCAGTGGCGCCTGGCAACTTATTCCGATGGATCACCTCTTCTTGTCTATATACAGGGCACCGCTGGTGTGACTAAGGAAGCTGGTGTTGTCTCCCATGGTCGCACTCTCCAGACCTATTCCAACATCCATTGTAGGGTATTCGGGATGGATACTAGTGTGCTAGCACCAACACCTTCTTCCTGGTACAGTATAGATAGTCTTGGAGAAAACTCGCTCTTCCTTGGACAAAACTATGCAATGATGGTGAAAGGTGATCCAACTACTGTTGACACGACGTTACTACCATTTATGAGAAGCAACTGTATCTATACCTCGGACATTGTAGTGGTTCCCTACCCTAGTCGTGATATAGTAGGCCGCTTCAGCCTGGATGATCAGTCCTGTGTTGGTCTCGAGATTGACAGTAGCTGGCCCTTCCCAGAGAATCACTTGTGTTTCAAAGCAAGCGTTTCCAACGACGAGGATTGGTTGAGTTGAAGTTCATTTCATTGCTTGTTATTTGTTGTGCGATGAAAACTTTAGTATTTATAATGTATCCTCGTTGTCGTTGTGGGTTGATGACCTATTGTATGTAATAAAATGGTATGCATTTGATAAACTTACTAAATTTATGGATGGCTTTCGAGTCGCTTCTCTGAGTGGGTGCTGCGACGAGGCAAACAAATATTTTTCGAATACATAATTGTACGTGCATTGCAATAGGTTATCGGATGAGGCCAACACTACAAAAAATACACTTCCGTGATGATACGTGTTTGTCACAGTAGGTCGCTTTTTTTGTCATGCATGTACATCCGTGACAAATTTATGATAGAATCAAGATAGTCATACCTGTGCTGTCGTAGAAGTGTTCCATGACATTACCAAAATTATCATCATGGAAGTGTCCACTTCCATGACGATAAATCGCGCGTCACAGAAGTGCTTTCGTCAAGGGTGACCAACATGTGGCATCCACCGTAACGGAACGCCGTTAAGCTATCGGGTCGGGTTTTGGATCTGATAACCCGTTAGTAGCCCCGACCAATGGGGATTTTCCATGTGTAATATCATCATTGGCTAGAGGAAACACGTGTTGGCTCATCGTCGAGACAGATGTCATCCACTCACTAGACAGAAGGCGCCTATGATACGTCAACACGTGGCACGGCCCAACAAGTTTAAATGGGCCGGCCCAACTAAAGGCCCACAAGATTTTGCGGACAATAATGGGCCGGCCCAGCTAAAGGCCCACAAGATTTTGCAGACCATAATGTGCTAGCCCAGCTAAAGGCCCACAAGATTTCGTGGGCCATAATGGGCCAGCCCAGGTAAAGGCCCACAAGATTTTTGTGCACCATAATAGGCCGGCCCAGGTAAAGGCCCACAAAATTCTTGCGGATCATAATGGGCCGGCCTAGCTAAAGGCACACGAGATTTCACCGACATTAATGGGCCGGCCCAGCTGTAGGCCCAGAAGATTTTGAGGACCCTAGTAGACCGGCCCGTTAACTGGCTGCCATGTTTTGGGCCAAATGTCGGCCCATATTTGATCCGGTCTATTAATGTCCTGCCACGCTCCGGGCCTAATAGTGGCCCATATGAGATCCGGTCCGTTAAAAGCCTACCACGTTCTGGGCCAAATTACGGTCTAGATCAGGTCCGGCCCTTTAAGAGGTTTTGGGCCTAATTATTGCCCATATCAGATTCGGCCCGTCAACTAGACACTATGCTTTTGGGCCCACTTGCTAAAGGCCCACTTAGTAATTCGGCCTGATATTAGTTTTGGCCTGTTAAGGGCCCGTTTAACATTTCGTCCCTATATTAATTTCAGCCTATTAAAAGCCCGTCATATAGTTGGGCCTAACTACGGCCCGGTTTGCATCCGGCCTGCTCGCAGCCGATATCTGATTGGGCCAAACAAGGACCGAGACAATTTTTCGTCCTGTTAAAAGCCCGTGATTTGATTCACACAATCATCGGCCGGGGTTCATTTCGGGCTGCTGCCGGCCCGTGAGCTGATCGGCACGTTTCAGGCCCAACCTACATCGTGATTGCATAACGGCCCGATTATGTACCATAATTTTACGGTTTGGCCGGTTTACTGCGAAGACAGGATATATATATATATACAGTAAAATAACTGCAGCATCATGAATAAGAAAAAACCTATACTATACAATAAAGAAATTATGGCATAGTACATCCATTGGGCATTAAAGTTCGCCACTATGATAATAAAGCACAAGCAGACAGCAGATTACATACACTGGGCATCAAAGATCGCCACCAGTGCAAATAAACACGCTGACAAAATAATATACAAAACCGACAGCACTTCAATAGAGTTCAAGAAAGGTTAGCCCTGCTGGGGAGATGCAGCGCAAGCAGCTGAGAAAGATGATGAGACTGTGCCTGTTCAACACTTATATCTTCCTCACTCTGAAAGATAAGCAAGCAGATAGATGACAGGTTTTGCACATAAAAGTATCAGTGCTGACAATTCATCACATTTCTTACTGACGAATAAAGTGACACAGTTTAAATTTGCATTAACACAATATGGTTTTGTTCAGGTCAAGACATGGCAGGAAATGACATTGTGAAAGAGTTGGCAGCTTCACGACACCACTGGATTACAGATCAATAACTCATAAGTATCAATAGTTAGTGTGCTGTCAATTTATACCATTTCAGATTGGCAAATAAAGAGACGGTTTAAATAATAGTAGAATGATATGACATTGTTCATAGTTAAGACATTGCAGAATATGACATTGTGCTCTAGTGGGTAGGTTCACCACACCACTGGATTACAAATGAAGAACAGAAGCATACGTGCAGTGCAAAAGAAGATCACTTGCTCTCTATAGTTTAATTTACATGGTATGAAGAAGGAACTTGGTTGTACAACTGAAAACTTAAATTGAGAAAGGACAAACTTTTGGTAATGAACTACATATAATAAACTTTAAACAAGCAATTTGATGCAAACACCAAAAATAAACAGCTGTTGAAGTCATGCCTAACCAAATATATACAACAAAGTTTGAAGGCTTGAGATGGACAACTTACATTATTGGTGAAGACAGGCTCTATAAAGGCCTTGTCCATGCTGATGGGGGGCAATTCAAGAAGTTTACCACCGAGTCTTCTTCAAAAGCATTGCCTTTATTCTACATTTTGTTAAGAGTAAATATAGATGTGATAATATACGAAAAAATGGAGAATATTTAAGATAAGTTGAAGAGTGATGCTACATAACCAAGTAGATATAAATGTAAGTGCAGTGATACAGGCAAAAGGTACAACTAAGAGCAATGCACAGCTAAACTTCTTCAGTACCAACCTTATGGCAAGAGTTAATATAGATCTGATGTGTAGAAAATGGAGGGTAAAGGAAAATAAGCTGTAGAGTGATGGTACATGAACAACTACCTGTCATTATAAGTACACTGATAAAGGACAGCATGTACTTACAAGAACAATGCAGAGCTAAAAAAACATTGGCATTGGATATATTCTACACTAATGTAACCATTCATACATATCAGATAATTTGGAGCGAACAATTGATAAGCAAGCTATCATGCATACTGCTGTCACATAATGAACCAGGTATGTATGCAAGTACAGTGATACAGGACAACAGGTACTAACAAGAGCAAAGCAGCGGGCAGCGTATTTGTGATATCCCGTTCTTGTCAAACCGGAATTCTTCTTCGAGCAGATTTCCTGCAAAAAAGATCCGTAAGGCACATGCGGAAAAGTAGAAGTTCAAATTGTCATGTGATTTTATAGGCAGTACCTCATCCTGGGAACGAGACCAGTGCATAACAAGGTTTTTCCATTCAATGTCTTCTAAATTTAGCACAGGAGACTTCACCGGAAATTCATTTATAGACTTGCCATCAAAGTGTGATTTCCTCAGGTAACACCGATACTGCTACAATGCTTCCTTGAAAAGCACAAGCAAGCTTTGCTCATCATGACTATCCAGATTGACCCTTGCCTAGTTACAACAATGTAATGTAAATCATTGATGTGTTCAATCAGCAGAAAACATGAAAATAATAACCATGAATAATAGCACTCACACGTAAGTTCGACAGGAAGATGTGAAAATGGTGTTTGTCTTCACAATAATCTTCCCATGATGGGAATATATGCACGTAGTCCCTAACAACATTGAAAGCATTGTCTTTTAAACTGGGAATAAATGGAATGGGGTTCCAATCTGCAGGAATTGGCCGTCTCTGCAGTTGGGATAGGTCTTCGGCCGGTGGACTTGCTGTACTTTTTGCTGGAGTGGGATTTTTCTGTGGTACAGCTGGTGCTATGGCAAATGAAATCCGTATACCTTTTGCTGGAGTGCACGTCCTGTGTGGTGGGGCTAGTGGTGTGGCCAGTGCAGTATGGGTACAGTCTGCTGGAGTCGGTCATATACCTTTTGATGTCTGATGCACAAGAACAACATTTGAGTGGAAAAACATGGTATTATGACAGATGGAATATGTATTGATAATGGATGGGCATGACATCTCGACATATATGATGAGTAAACTAAGCAGATGGCAGTGCAACAAAGTATAAGAAATGCAAGACAACATATGCAAGATACACGCAATCAATAAAACCTTGCCAAATTAGAAAAGGAACCTTGATGGGTGAACAGGATAGGCCATCTGCCTTTGACTCCTTGAGGTTAGAATAGTCATTAGGATGATATTCTGAACAAGAATCAACAAGTGGGGAGCGTATGAGTTTCATTGCTTCCAGAATGGCACTCAATGCCTTGCTGCCAATTTTGTAAGTCATTGCAGTGTTCCACAATATTCTTCTGATGCGCGGATTCTGATATTCACTGTAATTGCGTATAATATCTGAGAACCATGAAAACAAAAATAGTTGTGAGATTATCTTTGTAATGCAGATGATATTCTAATATAGGGGCGCCCCTGTAAACACTTGTGTGCTATCACTGGATTCTGATGAGAGAGCTCATGTGTGCTGTAATATGGTGCGTGCATTTATATAATCTGGCACAAGTACACAAAAAATAGGCTCCAGAAGTAAGGATAGCTGGCAGATGATAGGTTCATAATATACTGTATATAGAGTTTATTGCCAAACCATAATAACAAGAGCACACAACAACTAGGCAGATCATAGGTGCTGTTTGGTTTTAGGACTAGCATTGCCACACTTTGCCACACATTTTTGCCAAACTTGACTAAGGTTAGTTCATCAAAATGAGAGCCACAAGTTGGCAAGCCTAAGGGAATTTTGCCACTCTTTTTGTGTGTATGCCATTGGGGTCCAAGTGTGGCTTGCCTAAGATGTGGCTTGAACCAAACACTCACCTAAGTTGGTCAAACTTGCCTACCTTAGGTGTGGCAATCTTTGGCAAAGTTACTCACAAACCAAACAGCCCCATAGTGTAGATAACAGGGGTACACCATAACCAGGATATATAAATAGGGAAAGTGGAACTGGCTGGAAATTACGGTGTTGTATTGCCATTAGTAATTGAAAGCCTATCGATCACGTACAGGCCAGCTCTATCAGCTGTTGATTGCAGATGTCCCTGCTCCCCTTCCTGACAAGGAACATACTGTGCTTCCCATACAGAACACCGCATGGGCCACCGGACGAACCACCGGTCCCACCGCCTATGTTCCTCCACCACCCCCACCCCCGCCCCCACCCACGTCGAGTTTTCTTCGTTCGACGAGGCCCCACCACTGCCCCCCACAACCACCGTCCCCACCCGAGCCCCTTCGATCGCACCGGCGAACTCCGGCGAGCTCTGAAAAATCGACTGACCCAATTTTGAAATTTAGTCTACTGTGATTTAACTAGTGTGGAATATAAAAGGGGAAAACCATAAGCATTGCGAGTATGGTGTTGAGCGTGCCATGGCGGATCTGAAGGTGCAAACTGGACACAGGCAACTTCGCAACCAAGACAAGAAATCAGAGTAAAGCAGTGGCGATCTATTTTCTTGCTGCGATAAATAAGTTGAGCAGATACGAAAGAGTACCGCCTCTGGTGCGGCGCCGTGTACGCATCTGCTGAGAATTTGACGGTGCTGCGGTAGCGATGGCTGTCGGCGGCGTGGAAGCAGATCTAGGAGGGTATATGGTGGCGACGGGGCGCGGTGGATGAGACGGTCGTAGGAGCGGCGCCGGCAAGGTGGACGACGGCGGGGATGAAGCGAGAGGACAGGATGCAAGGATCCCGGTCCGAAGCCGTGGATGAGAGAGGTCGATCTCTTGTAATGGACGGTGGCGTCGGGGTATCAGCTCCGGCGTGGTGGAGGAGGATGGCGGTGGATGGGGTGGCGGACGGCGGCGGACGGAGGAGGGTGGGGTGGAGAGGGTGTTTTGGCGCCCATGGAGTATGAATGGGGAAAAGGGAGGTAGAGAGGAAGGGGGAACCATGTATTCAGGGCGCGCTTGTCTCAAATGCGAGGAAATTTACAAACTTAGCCCCCGTTTCAAATTTCTACTACATCACAGCAACACTAGTCGGTTGGGGATAGGACGGTAATCTCGCATACACCGAATATTTGCCGACGAGAGTTTGTTTTTGGCGCCCACCGCGTATGAATATGAATCGGGGAGGGAGTCGATTTCGGCCGAGGACACACTGTGTTTTGGTGCCCACCATGTATGAATCCGGGTGAGAGGCGGTTACGTCACGTTTGGGTGAAATTACAAACCTACCCCTATCGAAACCTATAGAAATCCAGCATATAGGTTTTGCGTGGCAGGGATAGGCAGTAGTGATTTCCATCTCGCAGATTTTAGTTTCGGGCGGTTACTGCGACTTTCCCCGCTTCGTTCAAATTTTGCAGAGTGCACGTTTACCATGCCAACTCAATTAGAATCCCATTTGTATTCTATTTTTTTTCGGGCGGGATCCATTTTCAATTGGTATTACATTCTATATACATCATTTTTTATATATACTTTCAAAAGCACAACACCATTTATACATAAATATGGTTTACAAATGGCATGATCTCAGATTCATAAGGTTGTATCCATCAATTTGGATTTTCAAATATTTGAAACCACTTTATGTTGAAATCCAATGTATGCATTCCTCGCTAACTGTCTCCAATTAATGTGTGTTTCATGCGGTTTTTTTACTTCTCAAACATGTATAATGTGTTTCACACACGCAACATACAGTGTAATCCCGTTTAGACATGAATTGCATATAAACCATACATTGTTTGTAATTGAAGAATCTATGGATCACCAATATTGATAAACTATATAACATTACACGTGTGCCCAAAATTCAAATGAATATGCATGTTTGATACACCAATTTGTGTTATGATATTATCGATGTCATGATCTCCAGTTTAAATATTTGAATCCCCTTTAATCCAGATATTCGTCTCATATAGCTATCACTCATGCTTATATAGGACTATCTCTCTGGACCTACACGCGTTCATCGTCTCTCAGGTATCTCTCGTGCTACCTGTATGTTGACAATGATCTTTTATCTTCGTAACACATTGACAGTACTCTCTCCCTCGACCTTCATCACTCTATCTCTCTCTAAGGATATCTCGCTCCCTGCTATGTGTCTCTAACTATGATTCTCCATGTGGAATCTCTTGATCTCACACAAACACAAAACTTTGTCTCCCGGGGTCTCATTTCTCTCTACTATTCCCATGTGTGCCACTCGCACACCCCTTATACAGAGATGTCTTTCGCTCCTTAGATATGAGAACCTACGACTCTTCCTCTTCAATATCTCTTCCTCACACACAAACACAGACTCTGTCTCCCAAGGTCTCATATTTCTCCATTGTTCTCTTGTATGTCGCTCACACACACCCTCTCTCCCTAGAGATATCTCGCGTTCCCTCGTATGTCTCTCTAGCTATCACTCTCGTTGTGAAATATCGTTCTCTATCGCAGACAGAAAACTCCGTCTCTCTGGATCTCATTTCTCTCTGATATCTGTTTGTATGTGACTCACACGCACCCTCTCTCTATCTCTCTCACACCCACACACATAACCCAGCCTTCTGATCCACTCGACTCCTATCTCTAGCGCACACTAGCTAGCATCTTTAGCTTTCTATTTATCTGTTTCTCCATCAACCTTCTTTCTCGCCCTCACTCTTGATTCCTATCACGCACACTACATATGTTTCTCTCTACATGCAGTCAAGTGCCCTCTCACACACATATATAACTTCACCCTTTGAACCACCCGACGGTCATCTCCAACACCCAAACTAGCGGATGTCCCTCTAGCTAGCATCTCCATCTCTGTATCTATCTGTAGTTTCTCCGTCAACATTTCTTTCTCGCACGGAGTCTTGCTTATTATCACCCACACTATATATGTCTCTCCGTACATATGCATTTATAGGTTGGTCTCTTTTGCACAATCGTTGCGCCTCACTCCCTTTGCTAGCCATAGATGCATGCTCTAGCCCACGCCACTATCTCTTAAAGACAAAAACACATGCTCAATTGTCGGGACTTCTTCCATGCATTCTCACATGCATGCATATTGTCATACCGGTCCATCTCTCCCATGTCATTGATCTTATGACTTATGTCTTCTTTCTTTTATCTCGATCATGCGCGCGCGCACACACACACACATCCCACGTATACATGTATACCTCTCACACATGCACATTCAAGGTCTCTATGTCTCCATATGTAGTTAATTACCCTCAATCCTAACGCCACATCGAATCGTTCTCCTCTTTTGTGCACATAACTTCCGCCTGGATGGGTAAAACACACACTCACACTTAACAATCTCCCTCTAGCTATCCCCCCGCCTCTCACTCTTCCCCTATATCCCCGAAACCAATAAGACCATCCCTTAGTTTAATTCCTGCCTACATGCACCATCGATATATAGTAGTCTTCCTCGGTGTCTCGAACAAACACGTTCTCTCAAAGTCGACTCCTCTCACACGCACACACCTTCTCTTCCCTCTCTACGGGCATTTTCTCTCTCGCACCCCATCGTTGGTGGCCTCTTCCATACACATCACCTCTCTATGATGAAAGCCATGCACACTTAAATTACATCCGCCACAGAGGACCCCGCGACACACACACACACACCCCAACACACACACACACACACACACTAAGACTCCATCTCTCTCTCACACACACACACACAAACACACACACACACGCAAGCACGCACGCCCCCCACACACACACTAAGACTCCATCTCTCTCCCTCTCTCTCACACACACAAACTAAGACTCCATCTCTCTCTCTCTCTCTCCTCTCTCTCTCACACACACCCCACACACACACACTAAGACTCCATCTCACACACACATGCTCTAGGCGGAGCATTTGTTCCTACCACCCTTCATCCAACCTTACCCGTATGATAAACAATCACCTTTATTTACTTTCATAACATGGACAAATTCCACTTTACTTTAGTAGTCAGCAAACTTATCATCTGTACCCTTATAAAAAAATGAGTCGGTGTTGATGGTGTGCCTGCCATCTTGTAATACAGATCGTATGATCTATATCTGAGGATAGAAAGCAAACTATGATAATTTTACAAAAGATACCGGCACCTCTCTCCACATCATTATCTCCCGCAACCTCATTGCTCAGCAATTAAAAAAGCAATAAGTCTCTGGAACAATCTAGCATGCATGGTGGCCGCTGCCGCCTGCCGGCGCCGTCCATCCCCATGCCTCCGCCCATTCCGACCACCAGTCACCACCACGCTCCACTCCTCGTCGCATTATCTCTCATCTTTCATTTTTTCGATGACATTCTCGAGATACCAGTTTTCCGATAAAATTCTTGAGATATAATTAGTTTTTACACATGGGATTACTCCTACATGGGTCAATCACAACAGGTGTTCTGTAAAAAAAATGCATATTGATGTTCCGTGCAATGCACGAGAATGTTGCTTGTAATTATATAACACAAATCACGAGCAGGAAGTGACATTTTTTTGACACAACCACGTTAACATGGCCACGTAAATCACTAGCTAAAGTAAATACCATTATACTTATATCCCGATGCAAAAGGTTGAGTACATGTCCGAAGAGTAGAGTCGCACACACGCACTGTGTCTCTCAGAATCTGTCTCTCACACACACACCAGTTACGTGGCGCCCACTTAAGCAGACACGTATGTTACAATTTGTGCACCCGCGGGTACATGTGATGCTGGGCATTTATTTAAGCCGGAAGGCGAACCCAAACAGTAGCTGCATTCATTCCCCTCCCACCGCCTCTTCTCTGGTCGCCGTCGCCCGGTAGCCATGGGCCGGCCGAAGGTAACAACGCCATACTCCCGCCGGAGCGGCGCTTTAATATGGAAATTTTAGTGGTCATGCATGCATCTTTTTGTGCTAGCACTCCTATATAAGGGTTGACTGGTCGCTTCCCGCGGACGTGCGCGGGCGGTGGAAGAGGAAGGAGAAGGGAAGCGGGCTGTGGAGTAACATTTTTTACCACATTTTCTTAGGAAACTGAGTGCAATAATTGAGTAGTTTTGCAAACTTCCAGTACTACACCTGAAACGGTTCAAAACCTATACTCCCTTGCCAGCGCGCGCTTCCCGCGTGAAACGGTCAGCGTCGCCCTGGAGCGTCAATGCCGCATTAGGGCATCTCCATCGCAAGGCGCCTAATCAGGTGCTTGATTAGGAATAAAAAAGGTTTTTCTCCTAGCGCCTCAGCTTGGAGTCCAGGCATGCAACGGTGAGAGCCAGTGTATGGGCGCTACGCATAAAAAATAGAACGGGTAGCTCGTTTAGCGCTGGACGACTCTTATGGCATCGATGCTAACCAAATTTCAGGATTTGGACGGGATTATGAGGAAACGGCCGAGATCCTGACCCTGGCGCCTGGCGTTAGCGCCTGCATTGTAGATGCCCTTAATGCCCGGCTAGAGCGGAGGCGACCTCTCACTAGCGCCGGCTTTGAAGTGGCGCGACGGCCGAGAGAGCGCCGCTTCCCAGTGCACGCGACTGCTTCGCGTCGAGAGTGACCATAGGCCCTGTTTGGATCCATGGGTTAGAGTTAGTTTGAGCTAGTTGGGGCTCAAATAGCCCTAAACTATCCAAGCATGAGGGTTTAAATTGGAGCAAGTTGCACCGAACCCACAAAAAAAGTATCGCACCCAAGAGGTGCTAACTGGAGATAGTTCTCATTGGGACCACTGAAAAAATCAGTTTTCTCTCTCCATGAAGTGCATTTATTGTCAATCTAACCCTGTCACCCCAACACCTCTTTGGCTACAGTTAGTTTAGGGTTAGTCATGAGTTAGTCTAACCTCTAGCTAAGTTAGAGTATCAAACAGGGGCAGTATAGGACATGCAAGTTGCTCAAAGCATACAGGCAAATTCGTACGTGAAAGGATTTTTTTATTTTTGAAAATGGAACGTGAAAGGAATTTTTTTTAGAATGATCTTGGCATGTCGCTAACATGTGATAGTTAACCAACCTCAATAGACGGAAGAAACACCAGCCCGCCGCACTTTGATACAGACGAGGAGGGAGAAGCGATACAGGCTGCTGGATTACTAGAGATAGGTGTCACACGGAAGCCAAGAAATATGGTGATAGCGTGGGTTAGCCATGTACTAGTATGATACTACACTGGGCTGCCGTGTTTCGTACTCTTCCAGTCCACTGTGGAGATGATTGGTTAATTTTATATTGCTGAATAATATTAAATATTATGAGTGCAAACGCTCCACCACGAGGTTCCTTGCTCCTTCTCGGTCGTCCGGAATCTATGTTCTTCCACACTATTTTTTACGTGAGCTTTGTTCATCCTTTTCCCAACACGCGAGACATCTAGCATCAAGGTGCACGTGTTATGCAAGGATCGTTCCATCTATATGAAGAACACGTGGGACTGGAACTACGAGACGAACATGTACCTAGGAGTGGACGTACGAACCTGAGTAATGTAGCTCAGTAAGTGAAGTAGAAAGGCACAAATGGTATGAACATGCGTGTCATATAGGGTGTGTTTGGTTGCGTTCTCGTCTCAGCATAGTTGTTCCCTCTTCATGCATGCTCAACTCAACACCCCTCTTCATGCATGCTCTCTTCATGCATGCTTCTAGTGTATTTGTGCTAAACTAGTGTGGACTCATGCACCCTCCATACACTCTACCAAACACCCAAAAGTAGGTCGAGAAGGGAACTCTTGGGCGGCATTTGTCTCTTACTACGTACTACCACTAAATGTTGTGCGTGCAATGCACGGTGATGTTATGGAGTACGTGCCTAAGTACTCTACTACTACTACTATATTAGTTGGAGGCACATATTAACTTTTATATTTGTTTACGTGTATGCCCCGAGATCTTCCAACTAGACGTGTCTTTATCTCCAGGTCGCACTTTGTATCATTCATACCACTAAGTACTACTATGTGTGGTCTCCGACCCAGAAGTGGAAGAAGTGGAGACGCTCTACCACGCTGTTTTTTTACGATGGGCTCTACCACGCTGTTCTTGTCCCACTCCTTTCGCTAACATGTGGGACATCCAGCACGTGCCGTGTTTGGCATCCTTCGTCGTAAGAGTTGAAACGCTAGCATTCATCAGAAATAAAAAATAATCATAAATCGGCAGTGATACTATTTTTTTGCGAACCAATCAGCAGTGATACTATACCACGCGGTTTCCTTGCTCCTCGATATCGGAAAGAATACTTCCGTTCGCCAACATGTGGGACGTCGACCATCCTGGTCCACTTGCCATGCACGCAAAACTCCAAGGGAGTCACCCAGATCATCGCGCCGCAGTAACAATGACTAATGAGCCGTCAAATCACAGGCCCACTTCCCACTTTGAAGTTGCTTGGACGAAGGAACCATCATGACTTCGTTGAATTCCTCTTCTTGAAGAAAACTAATGTACCAGCAGTACTGCTAGCTACAGTAGTTACTCCAACAGAGGCCTCCTTTCGTTCATAGGATAGGAATATGAAAATCATAGGAAGTGAGATGACATGCATCTCAATTCCTATAGAGAAAGAGATGCCATTTGATGCTTAGGATATGAATTTTTCCATTTAGTCTAGGTTAATGTACTGGTAATTTGCTCTAAAAACTACACTAGTAACTAGTAGTACTGGTACATGCTCGTACTCAGACACACACACACACACACACTAACTACTAGTACTACTACTTCTCACATGCTGGCCAGACGCCGTCGTTCTCCTTCCCGGCTTTGTCGGCGACACCCCACCGTGCTTGGATCTCCGCCGACCTCTCTGCAGCAGCGCGTGCGTCCTTTTCTTTCTTGTGGCGGCGGGCCTCTCTTTTCTTGAGTGCTTTCTGACTTTTCCGCTCCCTCTGTGCGGCTTTGCCCTCTTGCTCTACCGCCCATTCGGCCATGGCATCTTCAAATTCCTCCCACATAGTTGTGAGGTCGCGAGCGGCGATGAACTCGACACAGCGGGATGCCATCGCTTCCCTACCATTTTGTGTGCGGTCGTGGGTGGCGAGGAAGTCGGCACAGTGGGATGCCATCGCTGCCTTACCGGTTAGTGTGCGGCGCGGTGGCATGAACGACGCTTGGTGAGAGCTCTGGGGTGGAGTGGCTGGACAACCGTATAGTGCATTGGTTTGTCAAGAGCTCAAGGACAGAAGACGAAGCAAATTTGGATTCCCCTTCAATCCTGGTCATTTATTACCGAGTAAAATGCATTGGCGGTCATCAAACTTGTCTTGATAGCTCACTTTGATCATTGTATACGAGATATGGTGATTATACGGTCACTGGCTCAGCGTATAGCTCTGTATTTGTCTGGTTGACCATTCAAACAGTCCGCATGCGCCTCATCAGCTCGTGTTCTTTATCTATCTACGCGGGCCTACCTGTAAATGGAGAAAGAAATACTGTAAAAACCAAAATTATGCTAGAGTCCGGACCGCTTCCAGAGCCCGCTCTCACCGCCCTGGCCCCTCAAGACGCCAGCTGCCTGCCGCATGCATGCATAGCAAGTAGTACTCCTTATGTGGAGGCGAGAGAGGCATTGACAAAGTCAAGGAGTGGGCTCTGCAAGAGCCCGTCTCTACACTACTAGTAAAAGGCCTACTAATGGCACATCTAATTTGGCCATTAATGCGCATTAGTGGTGCGCCATTAGTAGCACGCTATTAGTATATTTTACTAATGGCGCACCACAGGTGCGCCATTAGTATCTGGTATACTAATGGCGCACTCTTTAATGATGCGCCATTAGTATCCTTTGGCATACTAATGGCGCACTATGATGTGATGCGCCATTAGTATGAATATTAGGTTTTTTATTTTTTAATTTTCTGTTTTTTGCACAGGTTACAAAATGTATAATTGGACAAAATATAGACAGCACACATCAACAACAGATTCATCGAATACAATAGAAGATTAGTCTCTGAATACAATTCATCATTTTAGTCTCCGAATACAAGTCATCATATTAGTCTCCGAATTGAAAAGGCCGAACAAAGATAGAACATTATATTACAAGTATCGAGACCGCGAGTTTGTCTTCACATTACAAGTCGATATCGATCATCTAAACTACCATCACATAGAAGAGAGCTGCGGTCATCACGATGAGCATCATCATGATGAAACTCGTCTTCATCCGGTTCCTCCAACGCTCCCTCCCCTCTCCTGCTAGATAGCGGGCGTATCTAGATTTGGCCTCGGCCCTAGTGGCGTACCCTTTGTAACTGTTACCGCTGAATCGGTGAACCTGTCTCCGACACTCGTCCCAGTCATCGTAGACTCCGGGAACCTTACCCTTGTACACGACATACCACGGCATCGCTATGCAGTAGCCAAACGAAACGTTAGTACCAATTCACAGACAATACATAAGCAATATATAAGTATGCAACAAAACGATCGGAAGAGAAAAGCAAGACATTAATAGCATCGATTACATCTTAAGTTGAACGACTCTCGAAACCAAAGAGACATACTACAAGTTCATTAAAGTGTAATTACAACATGAGACTCAAGGGACCGGAGCGTGGATGAGGCCGCCGTCTATCGTGGGAGTCATGAAAGAACGGGCGTTGTCAGCCTGCATTTGTAGGATTGTGTCGATGTCACTATTGGACGGTTGATTTCTGAGGTAGAACTGCCCCGCAGTACGAAGGGCATCTTGATGGATGATTTTCACAAACTCCGACTGGATGCGAAAGAATTCTTGTCTGATGTCCGCGTCCTGGATTGCCGACACGCTCGCGGCCCAATCTTTGAGTCTACTCGGTAGCAGAAGTTGATGATGGTCCCGTACGATCGCCCGCATGTGATGGATGGCGTAGTAGGCACCCTTCTGACCGCCAGGCGGCTGCTTGATGCAGCAGAACGTCGTATTGTGGGAGAACACGTGCTTGCCGTACTTACGAATAGGCCTGGTGAAGGTGCCTCCAGATTTGACGTAGCCGGGGAGAACATCATCAAGAACCTTCTTGACATTTGTGTAGTCTACGTTCGACTGACGGTCCGGGTCGAAATACGTGGCCATGGAATATTTGGGGCTTAGGAGGATGAGCGTGCAACGTGTGTCACTGCAGAAAACACGGAATGTTAAAAGAAAAACGATCGAAATCTAAGAATTCATATGTTACGGGGCGGTTGAGGGGAGGACTTACTCGGGAAAGTAAGGCACGAGGAAGTTATCCTTATCTTGGTTTGCCAGAATGACGCCTTCGAGGTAAGAACTCGCGACTTGCCGGTCCCCAGCGCTGCCCAAGATCTTGGCACGCATGTAGAAGGGGTCGACTATCACGATGTCCGGGGTCTTGTCGCGAATGATCTGCATCTCCGTACTCAGCGAAAATAGCCGAACGAAGGTGTAGTGCAGCGGATGAAGGTTCAACATAGCGTGGATGTCATCAAACCGCAGGACGATCGTACCCCCGATGGAGTTATCCACAAAGCCCTTGCCCTCTGGCACCTTGGCCGCGAAAACCAGGTATGCCACATCCTTCTCTCTGAGACGCCGCTTCTCCAAAGAAAGAACACTGTCATGCAGACTCCGCATAGCACCGGTTGCAGCATCGAGCATATTTCTCGGTAGCATCGGCCTACCCGCCACATGCACCCTCCTCGAGATATCCTCAGGTGAAGGTGGCCCGTCCTGAGCACGGATCGTACTCGGTGCCGGCTGGCCTGCACCCTTGTTAGTCTTTCTTTTGCGTGCCTTCTTCTTCTCCTGTAATGGGATCGAGTTTTGCTCACAGACCGCCTTCTTGAGTGTGTTGGGGCTGATCATATTTCGCACCTCGCCTATCTGAGGCTCGGTGAAGTCGGCAGCTGGAGGCGTCTCCTGAGAGCTGAACTGCAGACGACACCTGTTGCAACTTGGCTTCTCCGCGGTACCAGCTAGATCGCGCACGTCTTTTGTTGGGTTGGGTTCTTGAGAAGGAGGCCCCATGAAGTCGCCACCGTACCCATGATCGGCAAAGTACTGATCGATGTTGGCAAATGTATCGTCGTCGTCGTTCTGATCCTGTGCCATATGCATGTTTGGATCCAGTGGCATAGGGATGTCCGGCACCGTTGCGGCGGTCTTGCCATGGGGCCGACTTGGCGCCGGCACGACTGGCGGTGCTGTCTTTGGGGTGGTGTCCCCCGCCCCCAAACCAATCTGGCTCTTCGGCCAAAGCAGGGGCCAGCTCAGGCAGGCGCTGAGGGTCATCACGTCATCATCGTTGGCCCTGACGGGTCGAATCGGAGGTAACAACTCGTCGCAGCCTGGCAGCACCCGAACCAGTTGAACCCTAAACAAGTTGGGTGGCATCTGGGTACCGTGGAACAAGGGGTTGCCCGGTTGAACGATTTTTCCCTTGGCGACATCGACCAACTCGTTGTTCACGAAGTGCAGGAGAGTGCACGGAACGTCGGCGGCGCCCTGCGAAAACATGTAGGGCGTCAGGGATGCCCAGTCAAAGGCAAGGAGATGAAGTCCTCGGCCGAGAGAGGCTTAATTAGTTACCGTGATGATGGCGTCGAGCTCGGCTAATGTCGAGGCACCGCCAACGGCGGGCGTGCAGTTGACGGAGGGGCCGCTTGCTGCATAGGTGCCGGCCGACGTACACCCGGGTGGATTAAGCTCCCGTGCCGGCGTCGGAGACACCAATGCCGCCTCCGCCGGAGACACCAATGGCCCCGCCATCGCGTTCTGCGAGTTGCTGGCCGTGAAGCTAGGAATCGGGGGCGGCCCCTGTTGGCCGCCCGCAATCCACGCACTAATCCCCTGGATCAAGGTAGGCACAATGGCGGTGATCGTCGCTCCGAGTTGTTGTTGCACTTGCTCTTGGACAATCTCCGGAATCCGCGCCACCTGTGCCCTGAGTTCTTGAACCTCACGCTCCTGGCTTTCCGAGCTGGTCTTTTTCTCCTTTCGCCCACCAGTGTTATAGTATGACGACCATTTTGTCGACAAGCCTTTGCCGGCCACACGACCAGCTGACGTCGGCTTACTGAGCTTATCCTTGTTCTTCATTACATTCAACGCCCTATTTAGAGTGGTGTCCCAAGGGTTGCTCTTAGTCGACCCCGCGCTACTGCTTTCAGTTGCCTGCGGAAGGAATGTGAACCATTTAGAAATTTGGCTTCATTAATTAGAATGCAACCATATGGAGCTAATTACGCGGGGGTGTATTCCTTACCAGAACAAGCTCAAGCGCCCTGGTCTTCGGATCCGTGGTAAGCTCCTTTGTTTTCGGGTCCTTCTTGTACCAGGCCCTGACAAAGTTCCTGGTCTGCTTGTCACCGTATTTATCGAAGAGGGGCGGTAGGCCTTGCTCGGCACGGTCCGCCTCCTCCTTGTCCCATATAGGCTCCGCCACTCTGTAACCGCCGGGACCAAGTGTGTGTTCCCCTAAGTTCAGCTCTCGCATTTCTTTCCCCCACTTACTTGATTCGGAGCTTGCGTTGCTCGAGCAATTGATCTTGAAGTCGTTGTAGTCATCTTCGGTGATCGAAGGATTTTTCTCCTTGATCTTCTCATAACTCTCACCTTTCTCGATCATTCTCTTCACATTGCTTTTCCAAGTAGACAGGGCCATGCTTATCTTCGTGAGGGCAGCATTGTTCACTTTATTCCCTTTGAGGCTTGTGTTTTCAAATTCAGCGGGGAACTTGTATCGTTCGTGCAGCTTCGTGAATAGGAGGTTGCGCAAATTCCCTCGGTCAGGATGCCTGAGGTTCTCGGTGTTGATCGAGACGGTGCTCCAGAGAATGCACCCGAGCTGAAGCGAGTACCCCTTGACTATTCGTTCGGGCGCCGCTGGATTCCCGTTGGAGTCCACTTCAGTAACTTCCTCCTTGAGGGTGCGGAGCACAGTCGGGCGCCGGTCCTTCCGTTGCCTCTTCAGTTGGCTGCCATCTGTGCGTGCGCCACCATCATCAGTGGTGGCATCCTCGGCGGCACCATCAGTGGTGGCATCAGTGGGGTCATCCTCGACGGTACCATCAGTGGTCTCAGGATCGGTGGGGAAGGCGGCGTCCTCATACAAGTGAGGTTGTTCCTCCATCTCCTGGGACAGCTCCCAGAATTTCTTGCCGCCCGAACCCCCGGCCTCATCGTTCTTGGCCATGTTTCTCTATAAATAGGAACAAAGTTTGGTCAAAAAGTTGGTTATTGTCAAGGAACAAGATCATGGTCTCATCATTTATGGTACGTCGACACCGAGGCATCCTAAAAGCTAAGCTTTTATCATTGAGGGTTTTTCAACGCCGAGGCACCCTAAAAGCCTAAGCTTTCATCATTTCGGTTTTTATCGACACCGAGGCACCCTAAAAGCCATGCATTAGTCACAAGTACGCCGAGGCACTTGATCCTACTTAATTAACTACTAAGATACCCCGTCCCATGCATTAGTCACAAGTACCCCATATGTCCTATTTTTAGCAAAGTCATGCTAAAATTCACGGAAAATTTCAGCATGACCTTTGCTGAAAATAGGACATATGGAGTACCCGAATTTGCCGGAACGGAAGTTAATCGACATTCCAGCAAACTCAAGGGCCTCTCGGGTGTACAAGGCAAAAAAGGACACGATGGTCGGAGACATGACCTTGGCCTAACAGTTCTGAACTCCTGCCAAAACTGAACACAACATATATATACCAAGCATCTTGCCAGCTAATAGACCATCTAGTAGACCATCATTTGTCAGGCCAAATTGAGGCCAAACAGAAAACCAATGTGGGCATGGCACAAAGTCCATGACCCAGAACAGGAGACATACCAAGCACTAAATGAGGACAAAAACAGAAAATAGTTAAACTGTTAGGCATTATGTGTCACAGGTACTGCTACAGTTTTAAATAAGAAGATAAAAAAGAAAGCTGATGTACAAAACCTCAAAACAATGCAAAGTGCTGTGGGCTAAAAAACAATTACAGTAGACTAAAAAACAGGAATCATTATCTTCTATATGAAGCTGAACTAGGCAGACTGAACTGATTTTGATTTTCAAGTTCCAAAGTACCATCAAAACCATTGGTTTACGTATCAAGGTTCAGTATGGACTTTTTACTTATGAAATGATTCCCCACCCGTAGCAAACAACTATCTTCAGACAACCTTCTAGCATCTGTCCATAAACCCAACAGGCACAATGTTGTGCCTGTTAACCACGTACTGATTTAATCCAACAGCAGTTCATACTATTTGCTAGTCTTAACTCCTAACTGAAAGTCTGAAACAGATTATCAAAGGTTCGGAACAATTACAGTAGGCTAGAAAATAGGAACCTATGTGAAGCTGAACTAGGCAGACTGAACTGATTTGGGTTTTCAAATTCCAAAGTCTTCCACTAGCAGCATATTGTATTAAAGCACAGTAGCATCAAAACGAATAGTTCCCATATCAATGTTTAGTGTGGATTTTAAATCTGTCCATAATAGTATCAAAGAACTGATTTGATTCAACAACTTTACTGAAAGTCTGAAACACATTAGGAAAAGTTTCAGACCACATAAACTGTTTTTCAGACTAGTAGTTTCGAATACCCAAACTTTTACTAAATTTGGAATTTGGAGGTCACCGACCTCTTCATCCATTTTACTGTCAAAAAACTACTAATAGCACAAGTGACATGAAAATTCTGGAGTACGAGATCACAAAGGCCATGTCATGCTTGGCAATATTTGTTTACTGAAACTAAATGAACATTTTACTGGTAGTGTACTGATAGTGTAATCTAGCTATTGTACTGATATTTCTTTTTCTTTGAACATTTTACTGTCAATAAAAATGATGTACTGCTGCTTTCAGTTAATTCAAATTAGCTAAAACCTTTTACTGTCAAATAGTTCTAATGTTTACTCTATGAAATAAACTACTCCTCCTCTCTTCTCTTCTTCAGTTAATTAGGAATAGTTTTAGAGGTAACTAGCTGAAACTATTTATCATGTTGACAACAGTAGCATGTGGACCTATCATGGTGATTTCATATCAAAATAGAGGAGTACTCCTGTTCATTTGGAGAACTCATACAACAATTGTTATGCATCAAACTTGGGATCAACGGCAGCAAGAATCAAGCCCAATACAGAGAGGAGAGGAGCAGCAGAAGTGGACAGCGCAGCGCTGACCTCGAGCTCTTGATTGGAGTGGGGGGAGGCGGCCGGCGAGGGATCTGTGGCTCCGGCGACGGTGGTGTGGACGGGGCGGCGTCCGGGCGGCGGGGTCGCATCGAGGCGGCGGGGCAGCGTCGAGGCGGCGGGGCAGCAGCGTCGGGGCGGGGTCGAGGCGGCTTCGGGGTGGCGTCGGGGCGGCGGGGCAGCGTCGAGGCGGCGAGCAGCGGCGTCGGGAGAGGAGAGGGGAAGGGGATCGAGGGCGAGGGCGAGGGAGAGAGAGGGGATAGGGAGGGGCCAGGGAGGGAATATGGATGGGGCACGGCACAATACTAATGGCGCACCACCCCTCGGTGCGCCATAAGTACATCCATACTAATGGCGCACCTCACCCTGGTGCGCCATTAGTATTTTTTTTTTCTTATAGCAATGGCACAATACTAATGGCGCACCACCCTTTGGTGCGCCATAAGTACATCCATACTAATGGCGCACCTCACCGTGGTGCGCCATAAGTAATATTTTTTTATAAGACAGTAATAATTTTTTAAAAATATCATCAAACAGTAATGCCGGTGGAGCGGGGGAGGGTGCGCGGGGTGCGGGGGGTCGGCGGTGGCGGTTGAGTAGGGGAGGGGTGCGGGGGGTCGGCGGCGGCGGCCGGTGGACCGGGGGGTGCTCGGCGGCGAGGGGGACCAGATCTGGCGAGGTGGGATAGCGATCGAGATGGAGGGGGATCGAGATCGAGTGTCCATGAAATTTAAAAATATTCATGATAGTTCAAAAAGTGCCCATGAAATACAATCGAGAAATGAAGGCTACGATTTAAATACAATCGATCTTAGCTAGCTATCTGTTCACAATCTTCTTGCCCTTCTTTTTCGCAAATGGAGTTCTTCTGTGGAACGGACGTCCTTTAGGTAGGGTGGTCCTGCTTCTTCTTGTGGTGTATGCTGCTGCTTCATCATCGTCGTCATGTTCGATCCTCGGGTCGCCGTACTTGTCGAAGTCTTGCTCATTGGCTACTCCATCCATTCCGAGGATCTTCCTTTTGCCTCTCCTCACGACAACACGACTGGGCTTTGACGGGTCGGTAATGAAGAAGCATTGGTCCACTTGGGAAGCCAGTACCCATGGCTCATTTTTCGCGGTGACGTTTGCAACCGCGGTTTTGGATTTGGCTTCGGGTATAACCATGGTGGTGAAATACCGGTCTTCTTTTAGGACGCTCTTGGCCCATCTGACACGGAACATCGGGACCTTCTCTCTAGCGTAGCTCAGCTCCCAGATCTCCTCGATCCTTCCGTAGTATCTGTCCTTGTCATTACCGGTGTAGGATTCCATCGTTACCCCGGAGTTCTGATAACCATCGCTCTTCATGTCCTTGGCCTCGGTGTAGAATGTGTAGCCGTTGATATCGTACGCCTCATAGGTCATCAGGTTGTGCTCGGCGCCCTGTGGCAAGGCGAATATGAGTTGTTCTTCCGCGGAAGAATCCTCATGTAAAGGGTACGACAGAAGCTTCTGCTTGAACCAACATGTGAAACATGAGTTGTGCTCTTTGAGTATATCTCCGTCCGTCCTCTGTTGGCCTTGGTCATTGTACGTCTTCTTAATAAAGGTTTTGTGCTGTACCACCCAAGGATCGACCACGTCTATGTGTTGTAGCGCAACTAGGTTTGCTCTTTCAAAGACGGCGAGTCAACCCTCGAAGTCGACATGCATTTCGCGACGACCCTCATGGTGACCCCATCCAGCGAGCCTGCCGAGGTGCCTGTTGACGGGCAGACCAACGGGGTTCTCGATGCCTAGATAATTCGTGCAGTAGGAGATGCACTCTTCGGTCAGAAAGCCCCTGGCTATGCTTCCCTCTGGACGTGACATGTTGCGAACGTATCCTTTGATGACACCATTCATCCTTTCGAACGGCATCATGCTGTGCAGGAACGTCGGCCCGAGTTGGATGATATCGTCCACGATATGGACCAGCAGATGCACCATAACATCGAAGAATGCGGGCGGGAAGTACATCTCAAGCTCGCATAGAATCACCATGATCTCTTCCTGTAGCCATCTGAGTTGCCTCACGCCAACAGACTTCCGAGAGATGACGTCGAAAAAGTTTCATAGGCCAAATAGGGTTTCACGGACGTACGCGTCCATGATCCCACGGATTGCAACTGGAAGTATCTGCGTCATCAGCACGTGACAGTCGTGAGACTTCATCCCACTGAACTTCAGCTTCGCTGGGTCTAGGTATCTGCTTATCTTCCCAGCGTAACCGTAAGGAAGTTTTACTCCTACGAGGCAGGTGAAAAACTGCTCGATCTCCTCCTGACTTAGAGTGAAGCACGCGGGAGGGTAGTCATTTCCGGTCTTCTTGGCCTTCTTGCCTTTGCGACGACTTTCCGTGTCCTGCTTCGCCTCATCATCATCATCATCATCATCATATATAGCGTGAAGCTCCTGCCTGATGCCCATTGATTTCAAGTCTGCCCTTGCTTTCGGCCCATCTTTGGTCCTCTCTGGCATGTTGAGCAGGGTACCAAGCAGACTCTCGCACACGTTCTTCATGATATGCATGACATCAAGGCTGTGAGGCACACGGTGGATCTTCTAGTACGGCAAGTCCCAGAAAACAGACCTCGTTTTCCATACCTTCAGCAGCGGCTCTAGCGCCTTTCGCTTCTTTCCCGGCTCTGGCGCCTTTTGCTTCTTTCCCGGCAGTGGGCAGTCTTTCCAATTTTTCAACAGCTCGTCTATTTCCTCGCCGCTCCTCGTACGCGGGCGTCCTCGGGGTTCGGTTTCACCATCGAACAGATCCTTGCATTTTCTCCACGGGTCATCATCGCGAAGCCACCTTCGATGTCCCATGAACACGGTTTTCGAAGACCCGTGATCTCTATCTAGCTGGTGATACATTGTGTCATCCATGCACCTGACGCATCCAGAAAATCCGTGGACCACCTGCTCCGCGACATATCCGTAACCGAGATAGTCGTGCACCGTCGTGAGCAGCGCGGCTCTCATAGGGAAATATTCTTTTTCTGCGGCGTCCCACGTATTGGCTGGCATTTTCCACAGCGTGTCAAGCTCCTCTTTCAGCAGCCCCAGATACAGATTGATGTCGTTCCCTGGTTGTTTCGGTCCTTCAATTAGCATACTCATGTGAATGTACTTCCTCTTCATGCACAACCAGAGGGGAAGGTTGTACATCCACACAAACACAGGCCAGGTGCTATGTGTGCTTCTCTGGCTGCCAAACGGATTGACTCCATCGATGCTCGCGCCCAGCACGATGTTCCTTGGATCGTTCCCAAATTCTGGGTCTTCGAAGTTCAACGCTTGCCACTGGCTCGCATCCTTAGGGTGACTCAGCATCTTGTCTTTTTTATCTATCCCCGGATCATTTGCGTCATCTTCTCGCTTCTTCTCCTCCCTGTCCGCGTGCCAACGCAGGAGCTTTGCTACCTTAGGGTCCGCGAAATACCGCTGCAGACGAGGAGTGATCGGAAAGTACCACACCACTTTTCGAGGAGCTTTCTTCCTCTTCTTGTATCGAGTTACGCCGCACACCGAACATATGGTAGACTCCGCGTGCTCGTCCCGATAAATGATGCAATTGTTCATGCACACAAGGTATTTCACGTGCGGTAAATCCAGAGGACACACGATTTTCTTCGCCTCCTCCAAACTGGTAGGTCACTTGTTCCCCTCGGGAAGACGTTCGTGCCAGAATGACATGTTCTCGTCGAAGCATGCGTTGATCATTTTGTGTTTTACCTTCATCTCCAGAGCCATGAGCGTTACTTTCAGGCGGGTATCCTCGGGCCTGCATCCTTCATACAATGGAGTAACCGCGTCTAACTCAAGTTGATCCATCTTGGCTTTCTCTCGGGCGACAGCTCTTGCATTATTCGTCTGCTTGAGAAGCAGCTCTTGAATATGAGGGTCCTGCACCCAGCCCATTGATGGTCCAGCGTCGTCTGCTCCGCCGGCATCATCATCTTCATGATCATGCCCGTCGACTGCTCCGGCATCTTCCTCATCATCATGTCCTGCATCTTCTACATGATGACTGTGTACAGCATCACTGTCGTGATCATCTCCTGGGGATTCTTCGTCTTCTCGCCTGCCCGAGCCGCGGTGGTTGTCTTGCTACCCTTCCTCATTTCCTGCCCGGCCCCCATGGACGACTTCGTAGTCATCTTCATCACCTTGGCACCGATAGCCATCCATGAAACCACGCAAGAGCAGGTGGTCCCGCACCTTCCCGGATTCCGGGTCCGGAATAAGGCTCTTCAGCTTGCATCTTCGACACGGACATCTTATCTCTGTCTCGTTCTTTTGAAGCATCTCGGCCTTCGCGGACCTCAAAAACCTATTCACGATGCCTTCGGTCATCATGCGGACCATGGTCGCCTGCGGGGTAGAGCAAAACGATATTTTAGAACCAAGAAAAAATTTGGCATGACTTTCCCTAAAAATAGGACCAAAAAGAATGCTTAATGCCAAAATTCTCGCCGAAGCGGAAATGAATCAACATTCCGGCAAAATATTGGCAACTATCGAATTTCAAATACCGGTACACCTCCAAAGACAAACACATATGCAACACCACAAACATATGCAACACCACGAACATACATAGATCTGGCTAGGACATAAAAAGTGCATGTGCACATTGTTGTAGGGAGAACAACATAAATATAGCTTCCCCCCTTACTTACCTATCAAAACAAGGTAATTTAACCACTTAAATTGAATGAATCTATGGTGGAAATGAGGTGAAAAAGAGGAGGCACCCGAGACAAGGAGGAGGTGGAGAGAATGAAGTGGGGAGAAAGTGAGTGTGGGTAGGAGAGGCTGTCCAAAATATCTTGTTGCTGCCCACTTACTAATGGCGCACCAACTCTAAATGCGCCATTAGTAATCCAGGTTACTAATGGCGCACCTCCTGGTGGTGCGCCATTAGTAGTTTTGCAAAAAAAAAATACTAATGGCGCACTGTCCCACAGTGCGCCATTACTAGTTTAAACTAGTAATGGCGCACGGTGGAACAGTGCGCCATTAGTAGTTTTGCAAAAAAGGGAATAAAAAATATAATAAAAAAACAACATTAGTGGCGCACTTTCCGGCAGGTGCGCCATTACTAGTTACAACTAGTAATGGCGCACTGTGTCTGGATGCGCCATTAGTATGTTTGGACAGGCGCACTAGTTAAAAAAAATTGATACTAATGGCGCACCCGGGGCCAGGTGCGCCATTAGTAGTTTCAACTCTAATGGCGTATCAGAAGGTGGTGCGCCATTAGTATATACTAATGGCGCACCGCTTGTCTGGTGCGCCATTAGTGTCAATCCCATCTATAGCCCTTTTTCTAGTAGTGCTACACGTGCTCCTAGGTATAAAAAATAATTCTAAAAAAGGCATAAAAACAATTGTGTCTTAAAAAAAGAAAGGTAAAAACATTTGAGAGGAAATAGATAGAGAGAAAGTGAGAAAAAGTTGTAACCTGGGCATTACATGAGGAAGGAGGGAGTGGTGCACATGCCAAGTTCACTGGGCTGCCGTGTTTCACACCCTCCGTCGTAACTGTGGAGACAATAGCTTTCATCAAAAATAAACAATGAATACTCGTTGTTCGTCCTCTATATCGAAAAGAATACTTTCATTCGCCGACATGTGGGACGTCGACCATCCTGGTCCACCTGCCATGCACAAATTTATCCTGGTCTACCCCGGTCGTATCGCAGGCCCAACCTTTCCCACTATAAGTTGTTCGGACGAAGGAACCATCATGACTTCGTTGAATTCCGCTTCTTCAAGAAAACTTACTGTACCTGCAATACTGCTACCACATGCGAAGACTGGAGGGCACTGTACCACGTCATATCACTGAAACCCACTAGGCCAAACTAGCCCGCCTAGGTCATCTATTTTGGAAAGGAGGGAGTACATCTCTGCACTGCTATGATTTTGTGTTGCACGTCATATCACTGAAACCCACTAGGCCAAACTAGCCCACCTAGGTCATCGATCGCTAAGCCTACAATTTTAGGAGCTAGGGCTATTGGTCGATCGACGAGGGATAAGTATAAGCGTACCACGAGCTCATCAGCCCCAATGTTTCTCTTCGGTGAGTGTTTTGCAAGTACTATAGCTCGCAAAGTAGCTAGCCTACTAACACCAAGAATCATCAAACAAGCCCTGTTGATATGATAAACAGTTCAAACTTACATCTAATCATGCCATATATTACATCAGAAGCTGGTGAGGATACATCTGTTTCCATAACTCGGAGAGGGTTCGCATGATTCATCGCATGATTCACTATCATACAAAAGTAGCAAGATCTGCCCACACAAGATAGTGCACTAGCCCTAAGATGGTTTGATAACACGCATCGTTCTGGTAATTAAACACATGGCAATGCAAACTACCCTGAAGGATTAGCGCGATCAACTATTTCTTGTCATCGATCTCTCGGGTAATGACCACAGCACGGACAGCGGCATGGGAATCGATTTCTGGGGCGATGTCCGCAGGACTGACCGCGACATCGGAATCGATCTCTGGGGCGATGTCCACAGGATGGACAGCGCCATCGGAATTGATCTCCGGGGCGATGCCAACAGGACGGGCCACGACATTGGAATCATCAAGGACGTCCACCGGCACCTGCACAACCCTAACATATTAGCAAGCACATTGCAAATAATCAAAAACCACAACTATGGTAATAAGCCATTATTTTTTACCTTGTGCAGCTCACCGGGGAATCTCAACCCTATGGGGGCCATCTCCTTGTCCTCGATGGGGGCCATCACCTTGCCAGGGGAATACTGCTTCTCAACGGTGACTATCTCCTTAAACTCGGTCTTGAGCCTCACATAGGTGCCAATCAGAGTTCCTGGGGTAGGCACGGTGGGGCCCTTGCTGTTCTTCCAACTTCCTTTGAGGAGTTCGTCCGCCAACGTCCTCAACTCTTTGGCCAATGCTTGTTTCTTGGAGTTCTTCGTCTCCATGGGTTGGCCCGCCAACATGGTCAACTCGTTGGTCGGTGCTCGCTTCCTGGAGATCGCTGTCTCCAGTGGATTGTCCGCCGGCAACTCTTTGCCTAGTGCTCCAAGATCCATGCATCAATGAACTGGCAAACGAAAAGCAATCGAAAGGAAACCACAATCGCAATGAAAACGGGAAAAGAATAGGATGTGAGAATCGGTCGGTGCTTCGCAAAAAGAAGATTCTTGGAATGAAAATATAGCAGCATAACTGATTCTCCCACCTTTCCTTTGTCGGTACAGAAGAAAAATGGCAGAAGTGAGTAGCCTGGAGTGAGGTTTTCTTCAATAAAGGGAAGAAAGGGCTTGAACGAGCGTTCTAGTGAAATGATGGTTGCTTCGTCCAGTCCACTTGGAGGCCACCTTACCACTGCTGGTAAAGGTATGGGTTTTGTGATATGACGGGTCATGACGGCCACACCGGGGTTACAGGTGAGTCTCAACTGTATCACCTCGCTGTGATTTGGTGGATGGCACGCGGGCCCGGATGCTTTGAAATGTCCCGCATGTAAATAGAGCGTCTAGTCATATAGGAGTGCTCAATATTGTGCACCGCGACCAAGGTGGAGAGGAAAACGAGAGAACTACGTAATTAATGCATGAGTTTAATTAGGGTAGTTTTGTAAAGTATGAGATACATTCCTCCAATCGCAAAATGCCTTGGTTCACGAGATTTGAGATTTGAGCCCTATAAACCGGAAGGGAGGGAGTACTGCACACGGTGTAGTCTAGTCACTTGTTGAAATATCTAGAAAGGCAAATACTCCTTTCCGGTTTACAGGGCTATACTACTCCCTCCATCTAGGTGTGTAAGTCATCTTACAAAAACCAAATAGTCCCAAAACACTTAGGCGCGGTGCATTAACTTCTACCTTGTTTCTTGTTTCTTGACATATCAACCAATACGAGATGAGAGGTGTGCATGCTTTTAATGACTTGCAATGGCTAGTTCATTGCATGCAATGCTATTAATTAGCAAATAAACATTGGTGACCCCAGGAGGAAACGGTGCTAAGCGCGTGGACCTATGCAGAATGAGTATCAACCAATGGATAATGGAGTTTAATTGTTAAACAATAGCAATTTTGTCTCATGCAAGAGCCTGGCTAGTACTCCAAGGAACCGCACCACGCGAGCGTTCGCAACTGCCACGTTCGGGTTGTTCTTGGCTCTTCGCCTCTTCGAGAAGACGAACAATAATGATGTTACTTCTACTTCTACAGTATCGAATCCATTGCTGCATGTTCGTCCACCTCGTGCGGGAGGGATAGCGAAAGCTTCAACTTATTGCTCCTGCCTTTGCATCTATGACAGGTGGGCCCAACAGGTGGTTGGCCCTCCTGTCATGCAGCCAAAGGCAGGTGCAGTTAAGGCACCGGAGCTCAGTCCGCGAGGGAGAAGGCGTTGTAGTAATCAAATTTCTCGGTCTTGTATGAGTTGACGAAGATAGGGGTTGCTTGCTTGCTAGGGTTGCTTGCTAGGGTTTCTCACTACGTATATATAGGCCGGAGCCTCCACGCTTGCTTGCTAGGTTTGCTCTATTCACACACTCTCATCCTCTCCAGATTAAAACATGATAGGGGTAGTAACACTGTCTTTCTCCCTTCAAAAAACACTAGCTTTCTATCCTCAGCACTGGTTACAGATCCGGACGTATCCCCCTCCGCCGGTGAAGGGGAGGAGGGGCAGCATTTAGGCCGTCGTCGACAGCGAGGGAGGAGACCCACTGCCAGCCGCACTGTTATCTCTGGCCGAGCGCCAGCGCGGGAGGTCCTCCGATCCCTTCGTTGTTGCCTGTGGGCGGATCCGGCCTCCCGCCGCCCACCTATCCACATCCGGACGACCTTCAAGTATATCTTCGTTCGAAACCGCCTTAGCTCTACTTCCCCAGCTCGCTACACCGCTGCATGTGCATCATTTTCTACCTCTCAGCCCCTCTCGATCGGATGGTCCAACGTCACATATTTTGTTTTCTTCTATTGTTAGAGGTAAAGCTACTTCATGGAGTCGAATCTTGTACTCCCTCCGTCCGAAAATACTTGTCATTGAAATGGATCTATCTAGATGTATTTTAGTTCTAGGCACATCCATTTTGATGAAAAGTAATTCCGGACAGAGGGAGTACTTGGTTCAAACAAGAAATAAAGTGGGGGTGGGGGAATTTAGTATGTACATCAGACTTGGTACAAACAGAAAGGAAATGGGGTGAAAGTAGTACAGACTGGTCATCCAACCGGTCTCTTGGTCGAAAAGGGAAATATAGGGGTAACGCTATACACAGTGGTATGACCAGGACTAGTTTTGCTATCCACGGATAGGAGTAGGTGGCTAGAGTGAACAAAAATGGGACCAACCCAGATATGTTTCTTGTATGTTTGTTTCTCGGGGCAACAAACTATGAATCAGCACTTTATGCCCCTGTTTACGTACATGGTGCTGGACTGCTGTTGCACCCACTGTTATAAGCCATGACAAGTTTAGCCAAATGTTTTTGCCTGTAATTGTTTGAGACTCTGACTGTTTCCTCTGTGCCTTTTTGTGCAAACAGGGATATCCAATTCACCTGGTTGCTGTTGTGACATTTTGGTGCACTGCACAAAACTCTTCTTAAAAGAAGTGACTTTTGTGCTATTTAACTGGAATGTCAGAATGGAACATTTGGTTCATTTTGGTGGAACTGCACAAAGGGAGATCTGTGTTCCAATCCTCATCATCTATATTGGCGCCATAACCTTCCTTTAGGTAAGAATGATATTTAATGCATGTGTTCATCTCTATTTTCCGACTACCATGAGAAAATAATGTTGTTTTTTTACTAGTACACTTGTACTCCCTCACTGACAAAACCAATTCTGAATTAGAAGGCCAATCATGTACTTGGTTTCACCAACTGGTGAGGAGAAAGAGAAACAAAGCATGAAGAGGAAGAAGAGGAAGAATAAACAGTGCCAAGGCGATCTTGCTGAAGCCAGAGGCCTCAGTCGAGGCCATTCAAGGGCTCCGGCGACGACTACCTTTCATGTGAGACGATCCTCCAGGGATCCCTTCCACTTCTGCTGTCGCACTTAATTAATTAGGAGTACTTAAGTACCACTAATTTATTACTGCCTAATTTTCCTATTGGAGTTAAACAAATCTTTAGTAGGACCCTATGCTGAATCATGTACGTGTGTATGTTTGTCTATGGAGGTAAATCATGTGGTGGAGCAGGGAGGGAATAGTATTAGTGTCATGACATAATATTGCTATTGTTTTGCATGTCAATTTATTGCCATTGGTTCAATGAGGCAATGTTTTGCGTATTGTCCATCATGAATTTGATGCTACTGGTTGAGTAATATGCTAATGTCTTCCTATCCTTTCTCACTAAGCTAATGAAGGTTTCACCTTGTTCCTACTTGTGCAAACAGGGATCATGTTGTGCCAATCATACATTAAATGGAACTACACAAGACAATACAATGAACTGTATCCCAGCCAGTGCTTTAACTCTGCTGGAAGTTCTTGATAATCTTTCGATATAATCTCAGCATTGGTAAACAAGAGTGATTTCAACCATACATTTGAGGTGCACAAAAATATATACTATTGTGTGATTCCAGTGAGTGCTTTATCATCTCTTATGGGACTACATGAATAAGCTTTTTTTCTCAGGTTGGTACGGGCCTAAGGCCTTCATCCATATCAGTTTGTTGTCATCTCTATTTGTATCGTGCTACTTTCATGAGAAACTCCTTTATCTTTGCACGTTAAAGTTTTGCAACCTATGATAAATGGCAATGCTTTGAGTGTTGAGTTGAGCTAATTGGCAGTGATTAAATAAACTAATACCTCTCTTTAAGCAAGACTACTATGTTTCTAACTTTACCCATTAAGATAATGAGGGTGCTTCTATTTGTTAGTGTATGTTTCATAAACTAGTCCCACTATTACAGTAATCTCACTCTCTCAATATATGTGCCAACAGGGATGCTCGATTTTGGTGGAACTGCACAAAAACTTTGGGTGCTTCATTGCCTCGACAGCTCCCATCCTTTCCTGCCAGTCGCTAAACTCCGCATGCTTTCTTCCTTTGCTGTCAGTCGCTTGGCTTATCTCGGCTTCCAGTCAAAGGAAATAGTAATTGATATGCTACCTCACACAGGTTGGTACTGGTCTTTATCCTCATTATTGTGCCTGTCATATGTATTGGTAATTTGGTATTGCGCTACTGTTTCCCTATTTCATAAAGGAGTAATTTGGAGCCTGAACTCGCAGGCAAATCATTACATCGGGTGATTTCAGTAGAACTGCTCAAAATGATCAGATGGACAGGTACTTATGCTGCTGCTATGTACTCCAAAGTTCACTCAGGCAAGCATCGATGTTGACAAGAAGTGCCTATATTCATTCGAGTATCAACCGGCGTCAACCAATTGTCAAACTCCAAGTGTTAGGAGAGTGAACGCCAAAAATATTGCTTGGTTCATAGCCCAGAAGACGCAGTCCAGTCTTTGGTCCCAATTTGTGCCTTTTGGTTATCGGCACATATGGTAGCAAACTATATGGCATGGAGTCTAAAGATTCCAGACAAGTTGGTTGAGGTGTATATTCATCTGGCACTTAATCAGTCTGCATGCCAAGGATGCTCCATTTCAGTTGAACTGCACAAAAAATTTGGGTGGTTCATTTTCTCAACCGCCTCCTTTCTCGTCTTCAATGTAGAATTTTGCCGAGATACAGGACCAAGATGACCCAGTAAACTGGTTGGATGAAAGTAGTGGCCAAGTTGCTCAAACCTCCCTCGGCACGAGGCCACTATTTGAGGATAAACCTACAAGCAAAGTTCAGATTGTCTGTGCTGCCTCTTATGTACTCGAAAGTTTACTCGTACAAGAACTAATTTTAGCAAGAAGTACCTCCGATTGAACACCATTTACCAGTCTGTACCCTAGGTAAATAAAGTTCGTCCATGGATCATATTGGCTGTGATCTCAATCATTTGGATGCATAAACATACTGAACATGTGTATATCTGAATCTTTTTGTAAATTATGTATGAATATTGTCGTGTGATCGATCAATCATTTGGATGCATAGATATGCTGAGCTTGTGTATATATGAATCTTTTGAGTTGTTGATTGTGAATGTTGGCTATGGATATGAACATGTCCTGTGAACCTGAGTTTGATATGAATGTTTACCTTTTCTGTTGTATTTGTGTGTGAACTTGTTAGTATGCCTACTGTGGGGTATAAAACGCAGGTCTCTTATAAAAGTAATGTTGTATCCAATTTATGTTTTCCCTTCTAACCATATTATATATATTTATATTATTACTATTATCGTATATTTTATAGAGACTTATATATACATTATAAAAACATCCCAACTTATAAAACTAAATGTTTAACGGAAGTTGGCAAGGAAAATCCTGGTTGTTTTTGACTCACAGGCAAGGAAAATCCTGGTGATTGCATAGAAAAGCTTGCGAAGATTTTAAGGACCAATTTAATAATAACGCGCTCATTTTCATTTTGAGCAATAACTCGCTAATTTCTTAATTATATATATATATAATGTGCCTCTCCGGTTTATTCTTTGATATTAATTGCTCCTTCTAACATAACATTATACTCCCTCCGTCCAAAAATACTGGTCATCAAAATGGACAAAAAGGGATGTATCTAAAACTAAAATACATCTAGATACATCCCTTTTATCCATTTTGATAAAAAGTATTTCCGGACGGAGGGAGTATATATAACGAGCCCACCTAATACGTGTATTTCAAGGAAGTGCAAATGGGCTGCGATTTCTTAGAAAATATAAATGGGCCTGATTGACGCGAAATTATTTGTTGACCGAACCCAGCAAATGGACTGTACATTCTAGAAAACATGGGTTAAATATATGCCACATTTTTTCAGGCTGACATGTGGGCCAATAGGTCGAAGCCTACGCAGGGCATTGTCAACTTGGTAAACAAATGATTGTGTCATCCATAGCCATTGGATTTATATCCAACGGCCGGCATGCACCTTCAATCTCTCGTCTTCTTCCTCTAGCGTTGCCGGGACCGCCTGGTCTGGCCTCCGGCGGCTAGCGGCTCTGCTTAGCACGCATCGCTGCGAAGCGCTACCCCACCGCCGGCCAGGCTATCCCTCCACCCCTCGACACCTCCTGTTATTCTCCACAGACTACAGCCCCACGCCGCAACAGAACCAGTTATAACCCTTCTCCTCCTCTCAATCTGCGACTCCACTGCTGCGTTTTCCCATCTCTGAGTCATTCCCGTCCGGGGCCTCGTCGTCGTCCACCGCATCGCTGCGTTCGGTGTGCTATGGTCAACAAACGAGAGTCATCGGAAGAGGACTTTACGTGGAGAGCCTGACGGTTGGGACCCACGAGGTCCATAGTCGCGCACAAGGAAAGTTCCTCCTTATTAAGCTAGAAAAAAATGTTTCCTCCACCTAACAGCTAGGACCCACTGGCTGTATCTTTGCACGGAAGGAAGTGCCTCCTTGTTTTGCGAAAAAATTATTCATCCCATTGACAGCTGGGACCCGTCAGATTTGGTGACTGACTTGTGGGCCTACTAAGCGGACATGTACGCACGGCTTTGTCAACTTAATCAACAAATGATTCTAGCAGCTGGACCGTTGGATGTTAATCCAACAGCCGTGCTCCTTCTTCAACCTCTGTTCTTGCTCCTGTCTCCTGTGGGCGGCACCGCAGCTGTGCTGCCGCGCACCTGAACCAGTGAAGTTTCCCACTCCTCTCCATCTACGACTCCACTTCAGCTTAATAAATAGTAACGTCTTCGGTTTTAGCCCGGTTTTCCATAGATTAACCAGGCAATTCTCTTCTTCTTAATTAATCGACGAGGCAATTCTTTTGCCTCCATTTCGAAAAAATAGTAACGTCTAACTAAGCTAGTTAGTTAGATGCGTACACTTGGTGTGGTAGGATCTTTATTTAGTTTGATGCATACACTTGTTCTTTTTGGTAGCCCTTTTGTAATGATGGATGATGTTTGGTTTGGAAGAGAGAGCTGCGTCTTCACTCTTCTGGCCTGCTTACTGCTTCTGTTGCACCCCCAGCCCTGGTTGTTGCTGCTGTTTTCAATGTACAATCAGTAGTATATTTCGTCTGTTGGTTGAATAAATGTGTTGTTAGAACGACAAACACAATGTTTTGGAAGTCGTTGCATGGTTCGATCCTTTAGTGCCCCGTACCGTACGTAGCGCATACTATTTATTGTACGGAACACATTTTTTTTGAAACTCGGAACACATTTTCCACTTTTTGATAACATGAAGCTCACTGATGAGGGCCCAATAGAGAAGCCCATAATTAACTGGAAGGGAGGCTCTCACATGAATCCGGCCCAGGTACATGCTCATGGTCCCCTAAACATAAATAAGTAAGTAAATAAATAAAGCTAAATGCTCATGCACCAGTTCTTTGGGAAAATAGGTAGCCCAATATTTCTTTTTGAAGAATACCCAAGCTAGGCCTATTTTTTTCTCCGAATTACTGGGCTGCAAATCTTGCAAGACGAGGAGGGATGCATTCTGGCCTGGCTTAACAGTATGGTCAATGTCTGTTAAAAGTAATATCAAAAGGGGTTGAAAATTCCAAAAAAATTATAGCAAATGGGATATAAGTTTCTTTTTTGTTTTTGTTCTTCACTGATATCTTATACGTATTTCATTGGATTTAACATGACATAGTACTAATTTATTTTTAAATTTGTTTTAGTATGGCTATTAATTTTTGGATTAAGAATATTTCGTTCCCCAGCAAAAATTTGCGAATTTTCAAAATTTTCCACATATTTAGTTAATTTTTTGACCCTGGTACTGACCAGAAAATGGCCAGCAATTCTAAAAATGGAAAACGGGCTGCAATAAATTCCATATGAATTAGAAAATGAGTAAAAAATATAAAAATAATAGCAAATGGGTTGTACATGCCACAGATTTCGAGGCTGGCTTATTTACGCAAGGCTTTGTCAGTGAACACACGATTCTAGCAGCAGTTACTGTTGGATGTCCATCCAACGGCCAACGTGCTTCTTCAATCTCTGATCTTCCTACTCCAGCTACCTAAACTAGCGCCGGCGGGACTGCCTGCTCCCTCCTCTTGTGGCCCGCTGTGATGCCGCGCAGGCTTCCCCGGCCCACCATACTCCCTCCGCAGACCTGGCCGCACGCAATCAACTGCCTCCTTATTACGTGAAAAAATTATTCCTCCCACTGACATCTGGGGCGCACCGGTTGGGAGGCTGACCTGTGGGCCTACTAAGTTGACGCGTACGCAGGGCTTGTCAACTTTTAGTCAACAAACAATTCTAGCAGCAGTAACTGTTGGATTTGAATCGAACGGTCATGCTACTTCTTCAATTGATGTTCTTCTTGCACCAGCCGCCCAAACCAACGTCGGGGAGACCGCCTGCTCCTGCCTCTAGTGGCTGGTTGTGCTGCCGATGAGGCCTCATCGCCCCCTACTACTCCCACTGCTAGCCAGGCCCTGCGGCGACGGCAGCCTCACACTGCAACCGAACCAGTGAACCCTCGTACTCCTCTCCGCATGGGCATCCACTGCCGCGTCTTCCCCGGCTCCGAGTCGTCCCCTTCCTAGGCCTCGCCGTCATCCACCGCCTTGGTGGTCTCGGCGCGGCATGGTTAATGTGGTCAACGACATTCCATCGGAAGAGTACTGTACGTGGAGAGGCTGACAGCTGGGTCCATGGCCATAGCCTAGTTTTTTTTTGTGATTTGCCAAGTAGGTCGCTTTGTCAGGCCTGTTGGGCTGCAAATCTTTCAAGACGAGGAGAGCTTTCATTTGGCTGGCCAAGAAAATGGCCCATCAGTAATGAGAAATGGGCTGTACATTTTTAAAACACATCAAACCAGAAATTAGTTTAAAATATCTTTTTTTCATTCCGAGATTTGAAATTACATTATTTTTTATGCGTGGAGAATTTGTTGGATTTTATATTGATATACATTTATTTTTAAAATCAGTTTGAATGTGAGTTTAAATTTCGGGATTAAAAACAGTTCGGACCGCACCAAAATATGCAAAATTTCGTATAATTTTTTAACCGTGGCCACAATATGGGCTGTAATGCTAACAAAAAGAATATGGGCTCCAAAAAAACCTTAATAATTAGCAAATGGGCTGTAAATTATTAGAAATAATGGCAGATGGGATGTATGATGTTTTCCACATATTTGAGGCTTTCCTAAAAAAAAGGTTGACGCATAAGCAGTGATTGTTGGATGGCCATCCAACGGCCGTCGTGCTTCTTCAATCTCTGCTCTTCCTGCTCGAGCCGCTCAAACAGGCACCAGCGGGACTGCCTGCTCCCTCCTCCCCGCGGTCGGCTCTTCTGCCGCGCAGGCCTCACCGCCCCACCATACTCCCATCGCTGGCCTAGCCATCCCTCTACTCACCCACACCTGCTGTTATTCTCCGACGACAGCAGACGAACCAGTAAACCCTCATACAGTCGTACTCCCCTCCGTGTGGGAAACAACTGCCGAGTCTTCCCTGCCTCCGTGTCGTTCTCTTCCTAGGCCTCGCCGTCGTCCACCGCCCTGGTGATCTCGCGCGGCTTGGTCAACGTGGTCAATGACCGACATGCATCTGAAGTGGACTTTACGTGGAGAGGCCGACAGCTGGGTCCACGGCTGCACGCAAGGAAATGCCTCCTTATTACGCGCAAAATAATGATTCCTCCACCTGACATCAGGGACCCACCGAAAGGGCCTCTGTATTTCGCGAAAAAAATGTTACCGCCGCTGACAGCTCGGACCCACCAGCTATATCTTCGCACGCAAGGAAGTGCCTTCTTATACGCACAAAAAAATGAATACTCCCCCTGTTAGCTGGGACCCAGTATAATGGCAGGCTGACTTGTGGGCCTACTAAGTTGATGAGGATGGACAGCTTTGTCAACTTAGTCAATATGCACGATTCTAGCTCCAGTGACAGTATGATGTCCATCCAACGGCCGTAGTGCTTCTACAACCTCTGGTATTCTTGCTCCAGCCGCCCAAACTAGCGTCGGTCGTGCCTCATGCTCCTGCCTCCCGTGGCCGGCTGCGATGCGGCGAGGCCTCACCGCCCCCTACTACTCCCAACGGTGGCCAGGCCATCCCTCTACTCACCCACACCCCCTGTTATTCTGCGGCGACGGCAGCCTCACACCGCAGCGAACCAGTGAACCCTCGTACTCCTCTACGCATGGGCATCCACAGCCGCGTCTTCCCTGGCTTCACGTCGTCCCCTTCCTAGGCCTCGCCATCGTCCACCGCCCTGGTGCTCTCAGCGCGGCGTGGTCAACGTGGTCAAGGAACGACTTCCATCGGGCATGGACTGTACGTGGAGAGGCTGACAGCTGGGTCCACGGCCGCAACAAGGAAGTTGTTGGGGAACGTAGTAATTTCAAAAATTTCCTACGCACACGCAAGATCATGGTGATGCATAGCAACGAGAGGGGAGAGTGTGATCTACGTACCCTTGTAGACCGACAGCAGAAGCGTTAGCACAACGCGGTTGATGTAGTCGTACGTCTTCACGGCCCGACCGATCAAGCACCGAAACTACGGCACCTCCGAGTTTTAGCACACGTTCAGCTCGATGACGATCCCCGGACTCCGATCCAGCAAAGCATCAGGGAAGAGTTCCGTCAGCACGACGGCGTGGTGACGATCTTGATGTACTACCGTCGCAGGGCTTCGCCTAAGCACCGTTACAATATTATCGAGGATTATGGTGGAAGGGGGCACCGCACACGGCTAAGAATATGATCACGTGGATCAACTTGTGTGTCTATGGGGTGCCCCCTGCCCCCGTATATAAAGCAGTGGAGGAGGGGAGGGCCGGCCCTCTCTATGGCGCGCCCTAGGGGATTCCTACTCCCACCGGGAGTAGGATTCCCCCTTTCCTAGTCCAACTAGGAGTCCTTCCATGTAGTAGGAGTAGGAGACAAGGAAGGGGAAGAGGGAAGAGAAGGAAGGAGGGAGCGCAGCCCCTCCCCCTAGTCCAATTCGGACTAGGCCTTGGGGGGGCGCGGCCTGCCTCTCCCTCTCCCCTAAAGCCCAATAAGGCCCATATACTTCTTCTCCCGTATTCCCGTAACTCCCCGGTACTCAGAAAAATACCCGAACCACTCGGAACCTTTCCGATGTCAGAATATAGTCGTCCAATATATCGATCTTTACGTCTCGACCATTTCGAGACTCCTCGTCATGTCCCTGATCTCATCCGGGACTCCGAACTCCTTCCGTACATCAAAACTCATAAACTCATAATATAACTGTCATCGAAACCTTAATCGTGCGGACCCTACGGGTTCGAGAACAATGTAGACATGACCGAGACACATCTCTAGTCAATAACCAATAGCGGAACCTGGATTCTCATATTGGCTCCTACATATTCTACGAAGATCTTTATCGGTCAGACCGCATAACAACATACGTTGTTCCCTTTGTCATCGGTATGTTACTTGCCCGAGATTCGATCGTCGGTATCTCAATACCTAGTTCAATCTCGTTACCGGAAAGTCTCTTTACTCGTTCTGTAATACATCATCTCGCAACTAACTCATTAGTTGCAATGCTTGCAAGGCTTATGTGATGTGCATTACCGAGAGGGCCCAGAGATACCTCTCCGACAATCGGAGTGACAAATCCTAATCTCGAAATACGCCAACCCAACATGTACCTTTGGATACACCTCTAGAGCTCCTTTATAATCACCCAGTTACGTTGTGACGTTTGGTAGCACACAAAGTGTTCCTCCGGTAAACGGGAGTTGCATAATCTCATAGTCATAGGAACATGTATAAGTCAGGAAGAAAGCAATAGCAACATACTAAACGATCGAGTGCTAAGCTAACGGAATGGGTCAAGTCAATCACATCATTCTCCTAATGATGTGATCCCGTTAATCAAATAACAACTCTTTGTCTATGGTTAGGAAACATAACCATCTTTGATAAACGAGCTAGTCAAGTAGAGGCATACTAGTGACACTCTGTTTGTCTATGTATTCACACATGTATTATGTTTCCGGTTAATACAATTCTAGCATGAATAATAAACATTTATCATGAAATAAGGAAATAAATAATAACTTTATTATTGCCTCTAGGGCATATTTCCTTCAGTCTCCCACTTGCACTATAGTCAATAATCTAGTTCACATTGCCATGTGATTTAACACCAATAGTTCACATGATTATGTGACCAACACTCAAAGGGTTTACTAGAGTCAATAATCTAGTTCACATCGCTATGTGATTAACACCCAAAGAGTACTACGGTGTGATCATGTTTTGCTTGTGAGAGAAGTTTAGTCAACGGGTCTGCCATATTCAGATCCGTATGTATTTTGCAAATTTCTATGTCAACAATGCTCTGCACGGAGCTACTCTAGCTAATTACTCCCACTTTCAATATGCATCCAGATTGAGACTAAGAGTCATCCGGATCAGTGCCAAAACTTGTATTGACGTAACCCTTTTACGACGAACCTTTTGTCACCTCCATAATTGAGAAACATATCCTTATTCCACTAAGGATAATTTTGACCGCTGTCTAGTGATCTACTCCTAGATCACTATTGTACTCCCTTGCTTAACACAGTGTAGGGTATACAATAGATCTGGTACACAGCATGGCATACTTTATAGAACCTATGGCTTAGGCATAGGGAATGACTTTCATTCTCTTTCTATCTTCTGCCGTGGTTGGGCTTTGAGTCTTACTCAATTTCACACCTTGTAACACAGCCAAGAACTCTTTTCTTTGACTGTTCCATTTTGAACTACTTCAAAATATTGTCAAGGTATGTACTCATTGAAAAAACTTATCAAGCGTCTTGATCTATCTCTATAGATCTTGATGCTTAATATGTAAGCAGCTTCGCCGAGGTCTTTCTTTGAAAAACTTCTTTCAAATACTCCTTTATGCTTTGCAGAATAATTCTACATTATTTCCGATCAATAATATGTCATTCACATATACTTGTCAGAAATGTTGTAGTGCTCCCACTCACTTTCTTGTAAATACAGGCTTCACCACAAGTCTGTATAAAACTATATACTTTGATCATCTCATCAAAGCGCATATTCCAACTCCGAGATGCTTGCACCAGTCCACAGATGGATCGCTGGAGATTGCATATTTTGTTAACATTTTTAGGATTGACAAAACCTTCTGGTTGCATCATATACAACTCTTCTTTAAGAAATTCATTAAGGAACGCAGCTTTGTTTATCCATTTGCCAGATTTCATAAAATGCGGCAATTGCTAACATGATTCGGATAGACTTAAGCATAGATACGAGTGAGAAACTCTCATCGTAGTCAACATCTTGAACTTGTCGAAAACCTTTTTGCGACAATTCTAGCTTTGTAGATAGTAACACTACTATCAGCGTCCGTCTTCCTCTTGAAGATCCATTTATTTTCTATGGCTTGCCGATCATCGGGCAAATCCATCAAAGTCCATACTTTTTTCTCATACATGGATCATATCTCAGATTTCATGGCCTCAAACCATTTCACGGAATCTGGGCTCATCATCGCTTCCTCATAGTTCGCAAGTTCGTCATGGTCTAGTAACATGACTTCCAGAACAGGATTACCGTACCACTCTGGTGCGGATCTCACTCTGGTTAACCTACGAGATTCGGTAGTGACTTGATCTGAAGTTACATGATCATTATCATTAGCTTCCTCACTAATTGGTGTAGTAGTCACAGGAACAGATTTCTGTGATGAACTACTTTCCAATAAGGGAGAAGGTACAATTACCTTATCAAGTTCTACTTTCCTCCCATTCACTTCTTTCGAGAGAAACTCCTTCTCTAGAAAGGATCCATTCTCAGCAACGAACATCTTGCCTTCAGATCTGTGATAGAAGGTGTACCCAACATTTTTCTTTTGGGTATCCTATGAAGACGCACTTCTCCGATTTGGGTTTGAGCTTATCAGGTTGAAACTTTTTCACTAAGCATTGCAACCTCAAACTTTAAGAAACGACAGCTTAGGTTTCTTGCCAAACCATAGTTCATACGGTGTCGTCTCAACGGATTTTGATGGTGCCCTATTTAACGTGAATGCAGTTGTCTCTAATGCATAATCCCAAAACGATAGTGGTAGATTGGTAAGAGACATCATAGTTCGCACCATATCTAATAAAGTATAGTTATGACGTTCGGACACACCATTATGCTGTGGTGTTCCAGGTGGCGTGAGTAGTGAAACTATTTCACATTGTTTTTAACTGAAGGCCAAACTCGTAATTCAAATATTTTACTTCTGCGATCATATCGTAGAAACTTTTTATTTTTGTTACGATGATTCTCCACTTCACTCTGAAATTCTTTGAACTTTTCAAATGTTTCAGACTTGTGTTTCATCAAGTAGATATACCCATATCTGCTCAAATCATCTGTGAAGGTCAGAAAATAATGATACCCGCCGCGAGCCTCAACACTCATCGGATCACATACATCAGTATGTATTATTTCCAATAAGTCAGTCGCTCGCTCCATTGTTCCGGAGAACAGAGTCTTAGTCATCTTGCCCATAAGGCATGGTTCGCAAGCATCAAGTGATTCATAATCAAGTGATTCCAAAATCCCATCAGCATGGAGTTTCTTCATGCGCTTTACACCAATATGACCTAAACGGCATTGCCACAAATAAGTTGCACTATCATTATTAACTTTGCATCTTTTGTCTTCAATATTATGAATATGTGTATCACTACGATCGAGATCCAATGAACCATTTTCATTGGGTGTGTAACCATATAAGGTTTTATTCATGTAAACAGAACAACAATTATTCTCTAACTTAAATGAATAACCGTATTGCAATAAACATGATCAAATCATATTCATGCCCAACGCAAACACCAAATAACACTTATTTAGGTTCAACACTAATCCCAAAAGTATAAGGAGTGTGCGATGATGATCATATCAATCTTGGAACTACTTCCAACACACATCGTCACTTCACCCTTAACTAGTTTCTGTTCATTCTGCAACTCTCGTTTCGAGTTACTACTCTTAGCAACTGAACCAGTATCAAATACCGAGGGGTTGCTACAAACACTAGTAAAATACACATTAATAATCTGTATATCAAATATACCTTTGTTCACTTTGCCATCCTTCTTATCCACCAAATACTTGGGGCAGTTCCGCTTCCAGTGACCAGTCCCTTTGCAGTAGAAGCACTTAGTCTCAGGCTTAGGACCAGACTTGGGCTTCTTCACTTGAGCAGCAACTTGCTTGCCGTTCTTCTTGAAGTTCCCCTTCTTCCCTTTGCCCTTTTATTGAAACTAGTGGTCTTGTCTACCATCAACACTTGATGCTCTTTCTTGATTTCTACCTTCATCGATTTCATCATCATGAAAAGCTCGGGAGTCGTTTTCGTCATCCCTTGCATACTATAGTTCATCACGAAGTTCTACTAACTTGGTGATGGTGAGTAGAGAATTCTGTCAATCACTATTTTATCTGGAAGATTAACTCCCACTTGATTCAAGCGATTGTAGTACCCAGACAATCTGAGCACATGCTCACTAGTTGAGCGATTCTTCTCCATCTTTTGGCTATAGAACTTGTTGGAGACTTCATATCTCTCAACTCGGGTATTTGCTTGAAATATTAACTTCAACTCCTGGAACATCTCATATTGTCCATGACGTTCAAAACGTCTTTTGAAGTCCCGATTCTAAGCCGTTAAGCATGGTGCACTAAACTATTAAGTAGTCATCATATTGAGCTAGCCAAATGTTCATAACGTCTGCATCTGCTCCTGCAATAGGTCTGTCACCTAGCGGTGCATCAAGGACATAATTCTTCTGTGCAGCAATGAGGATAAACCTCAGATCATGGATCCAATCCGCATCATTGCTACTAACATCTTTCAACACAATTTTCTCTAGGAACATATCAAAATAAACACAGGGAAGCAACAATGCGAGCTATTGATCTACAACATGATTTGCAAAATACTACCAGGACTAAGTTAATGATAAATTTAAGTTCAATTAATCATATTACTTAAGAACTCCCACTCAGACAGACATCCCTCTAGTCATCTAAGTGATTACGTGATCCAAATCAACTAAACCATGTCCGATCATCACGTGAGATGGAGTAGTTTCATTGGTGAACATCACTATGTTGATCATATCTACTATATGATTCACGCTCGACCTTTCGGTCTTCGTGTTCCGAGGCCATATCTGTATATGCTTGGCTCGTCAAGTATAACCTGAGTATTCCGCGTGTGCAGCTGTTTTGCACCCGTTGTATTTGAACGTAGAGCCTATCACACCCGATCATCACGTGGTGTCTCAGCACGAAGAACTTTCGCAACGGTGCATACTCAGGGAGAACACTTCTTGATAATTAGTGAGAGATCATCTTAAAATGCTATCGTCAAACAAAGCAAGATAAGATGCATAAAAGATAAACATCACATGCAATCAATATAAGTGATATGATATGGCCATCATCATCCTATGCTTGTGATCTCCATCTTCGAAACACCTTCATGATCACCATCGTCACCGGCGCGACACCTTGATCACCATCGTAACATCGTTGTCGTCTCACCAATCTTATGCTTCCACGACTATCGCTACCGCTTAGTGATAAAGTAAAGCATTACAGCGCAATTGCATTGCATACAATAAAGAGACAACCATATGGCTCCTGCCAGTTGCCGATAACTCGGTTACAAAACATGATCATCTCATACAATAAAATTTAGCATCATGTCTTGACCATATCACATCACAACATGCCCTGCAAAAACAAGTTAGACGTCCTCTACTTTGTTGTTGCAAGTTTTACGTGGCTGCTACGGGCTTAAGCAAGAACCAATCTTACCTACGCATCAAAACCACAACAATAGTTTGTCAAGTTGGTGCTATTTTAACCTTCGCAAGGACCGGGCGTAGCCACACTCGGTTCAACTAAAGTTGGAGAAACTGTCACCCGCTAGCCACCTTTGTGCAAAGCACGTCGGGAGAACCGGTCTCGCGTAAGCGTACGCGTAATGTCGGTCCGGGCCGCTTCGTCCAACAATACCGCCGAACCAAAGTATGACATGCTGGTAAGCAGTATGACTTATATCGCCCACAACTCACTTGTGTTCTACTCGTGCATATAACATCAACACATAAAACCTGGCTCTGATACCACTGTTGGGGAACGTAGTAATTTCAAAAATTTCCTACGCACACGCAAGATCATGGTGATGCATAGCAATGAGAGGGGAGAGTGTGATCTACATACCCTTGTAGACCGACAGCGGAAGCGTTACCACAACGCGGTTGATGTAGTCGTACGTCTTCATGGCCCGACCGATCAAGCACCGAAACTACGGCATCTCCGAGTTTTAGCACACGTTCAGCTCGATGATGATCCCCGGACTCCGATCCAGCAAAGCGTCGGGGAAGAGGTCCGTCAGCACGACGGCGTGGTGACGATCTTGATGTACTACCGTCGCAGGGCTTCGCCTAAGCACCGTTACAATATTATCGAGGATTATGGTGGAAGGGGGCACCGCACACGGCTAAGAATATGATCACGTGGATCAACTTGTGTGTGTATGGGGTGCCCCCTGCCCCCGTATATAAAGGAGTGGAGGAGGGGAGGGCCGGCCCTCTCTATGGCACGCCCTAGGGGAGTCCTACTCCCACCGGGAGTAGGATTCCCCCTTTCCTACTCCAACTAGGAGTCCTTCCATGTAGTAGGAGTAGGAGACAAGGAAGGGGAAGAGGGAAGAGAAGGAAGGAGGGGGCGCAGCCCCTCCCCCTAGTCCAATTCGGACTAGGCCTTGGGGGGGAGGCACGGCCTGCCTCTCCCTCTCCCCTAAAGCCCAATAAGGCCCATATACTTCTTCTCCCGTATTCCCGTAACTCCCCGGTACTCCGAATAATACCCGAACCACTCGGAACCTTTCCGATGTCCGAATTTAGTCGTCCAATATATCGATCTTTACGTCTCGACCATTTCGAGACTCCTCGTCATGTCCCCGATCTCATCCGGGACTCCGAACTCCTTCGGTACATCAAAACTCATAAACTCATAATATAACTGTCATCGAAACCTTAAGCGTGCAGACCCTACGGGTTCGAGAACAATGTAGACATGACCGAGACACATCTCCGGTCAATAACCAATAGCGGAACCTGGATGCTCATATTAGCTCCTACATATTCTACGAAGATCTTTATCGGTCAGACCGCATAACAACATACGTTGTTCCCTTTGTCATCGGTATGTTACTTGCCCGAGATTCGATCGTCGGTATCTCAATACCTAGTTCAATCTCGTTACCGGCAAGTCTCTTTACTCGTTCCGTAATACATCATCTCGCAACTAACTCATTAGTTGCAATGCTTGCAAGGCTTATGTGATGTGCATTACCGAGAGGGCGCAGAGATACCTCTTCGACAATCGGAGTGACAAATCCTAATCTCGAAATACGCCAACCCAACATGTACCTTTGGAGACGCCTATAGAGCTCCTTTATAATCACCCTGTTATGTTGTGACGTTTTGTAGAACACAAAGTGTTCCTCCGGTAAACGGGAGTTGCATAATCTCATAGTCATAGGAACATGTATAAGTCATGAAGAAAGCAATAGCAACATACTAAACGATCGAGTGCTAAGCTAACGGAATGGGTCAAGTCAATCACATCATTCTCCTAATGATGTGATCCCGTTAATCAAATAACAACTCTTTGTCTATGGTTAGGAAACATAACCATCTTTGATTAATGAGCTAGTCAAGTGGAGGCATACTAGTGACACTCTGTTTGTCTATGTATTCACACATGTATTATGTTTCCGGTTAATACAATTCTAGCATGAATAATAAACATTTATCATGAAATAAGGAAATAAATAATAACTTTATTATTGCCTCTAGGGCATATTTCCTTCAGAAGTGCCTCCTTATTACGTGCAAAATAATTATTCCTCCACCTGACAGCGGGGACCCACCGGACGGGCCACTGTATTTCGCCCCCCTGACTGCTGGGACCCACCAGCTACATCTTCGCACGCAAGGAAGTGCCTGACAGTTGTGACCCACCTGGTCGAAGCGTATGTAGCATTGTCATTCTGGTCGCGAACGTGTACGTACATATATACTGGTGGATGTAGAGGCGTGCACGTGTCGTAGTAGAGGCGGCCAGGGTGCAAGAAAGAAAATACGGCAACGTATGTGTACATACGGGCGGGGTCTTGAACGCCTACTCGCGCATACGTACGGCCAGGGCTCGTGTACATGGTTGGGTCGGAACAGAGAAAAAGCGTCGTCGTCGTGTTCATGGGGAGGCAACGGAATGCGTCGTGTTCATGGGGAGGCAACGGAATGCGTCGTGTTCATGGGGAGGCAATGGAATGCGTCGTGTTCATCGGGAGGGCTTGGATGGAACAGGCGATGGAAACGAGGCCTGGCGTACCACAGAACGGAGGAAATGGCCTTGTGTTCGACCGGCCACGTTCGAAACGGGATCCTGTTCATCGGGAGGGGTCTAGCGTACTGCAAAACGGAGGAAACGGACCTCCTATGGTCGAAATGGGGGTGCTGTTGATCGGGAGGGGTGTGGCGTACCGCAAAACAGAGGAAACAGACTTGTGTTGGAGCACTACGGTCGAAACGGGGGTCCTGTTCATCGGGAGGGGTGTGGCGTACCGCAAAACGGGACTCCATGGGATACTGTTCATCTCCACCGTCGACCTCCTCCAGCCTCCACGGGCTCCTGTTCATCAAGCCTCCACGGGCTCCTGTTCATCCATCCTCCATGGGCAGCCTGTTCATCCAGCCTCCACCGTGCGCTACTCCACCGGCTACTGTTCAACCACCCCTCCACCGTCTACTGTTCATCCAGCCCTCCACACCACGGGGTCCTGTTCAACCACCCCTCCACCGTCCACTGTTCATCCAGCCCTCCACACCACGGGGTCCTGTTCAACCACCCCTCCACCGTCTACTGTTCATCCAGCCCTCCACACCACGGGGTCCTGTTCGTCCACCCCTCCACGGGCACCCCTCCACCGTCTACTGTTTATCCAGCCCTCCACCACACCACGGGGTCCTGTTCATCCAGAGGCAACGCCACCGCTCACTGTTCATCCAAACCCTCCCACAACGCTCACTGTTCATCCCATCAATCGGCTTCAGTTAGCAGCAGTAGCGAAGGAATCTCTCGATCAGGTTCAGTTAACAGCCATCGATCTATTGCTCGGGTTCAGTAACGCGTAGCCTGCAGTGCAATCGCTCGGGTTCAGTTAGAGCCCAACGCCTCGCTCAGGTTCAGTTAGAGCCAACGCCTCGCACACACGCGCGTACGTTTACAAGAGAAACGCGCATCGCTCGGCCCCCGACCTCCCACCGTAACCGGGAACTCCCCGAAAGTTTCCTCCCCCTCGCTTCTACCACGGTTTTTTCCGTCATGGACGGACCAAAGAATTTCATGCAACTGCGTCTCCGGCCTGCCCAGGACGAAAAGCCCATTTTCTTTCATGATTTTTTGTCATAGAAGTAGGAGCCCACCACATCTATGATGATACCGGGTTTTGTCACAATTATCGTCATAGAAGTGTCATATGTATGCCATAATTTTTTTTCGTTTGGCCCAAAATGTCACATATGTGTCTTTTTTTGTAGTGCAATCAACAATGGTACACTATTTGTACTAGCTTCACATGCTGCACTATCTCTACGTCTACGCATGTAATACAACAAGTTTTAAACTTAAGACTAGCCACCCACCCTCACAATGAACACTTTTTAACCTAGCACAGACTCCAGGAAATTTGGCCACGGTGTGAGGTGGGCCATATGTTAATGTGTTTGATGTACGCAACCAGCACCTCGAATCATCGATACTACTAGTACTATATAGTAGGGTGGCATGGGCCAAAGCAAGCATTCACGCCCAGGAGTACGGCACACGCCACCAGCATGACTTCCATCTGACACCATATTTCTTGGAGTCCGCACTACAGCTATCTCTTCAACCTCGTCATTTCTCTAACTTAGCCATCGCGCGGCGGGCGAGGTGGGGGTTTGCCGATAGTCGGTTTCCTCAACTGTGGTCCCACTTGTAAGACCAACTCCAATGCACGACCCCAAACGGACCTCCGTTTTGCCCGGATTCTGTCCGTTTGGGTAGGGCAATGGGGTCGTGTCCGGGCCATTTCTCAGATCCGGTGGTCGTGCGCCCAACGCGTGGACCATCCCGGCCGCGTACATTTTTCTTTGCAAACACATATCTTTTTTATCATTGATTTTTGGTACATGGAAATACATCACTAAAATTTGACTAGAAAAGCAAGACCAAAGAAAACAAGAACCACAAGAATATATTTTAGAAGACTAGGAAATTGCCCGTGCGTTGCAACGGGTACAAAAATATTTTATATTTAATCAATGTGATTTATTTAGCATGGTTCTCGCATTGTGCTACAGAACCGAAATAAGAGATGCGAGATCACAATTTGTCAAATGAGTACACAATCAACTGTCATTTTTCTTTTTTCAGCTATGACACAAAGCAACGTCCAATCTTTCAATTCCCATTTCAATTATATTGGCAATATAGCTATATTTCTAGTGGTTACAATACCAATAGTGCAACATATAGTCATACCACACGCATCAATTCACAAGCAACTGATTTGAATATGTGAAAGTAAAAAAAGGGAAAATCTAGTATACCTTTGGCACCCGCAAAAGAATCAGTAGAACTTTGGATCAAAAAAGTACACCCGCACAAGAGTACTCCTTATGCAAGCCAAAAATATATTGGCAGCGTGTGCTTATCTAATAGATCACGGGCAAGCAAAAGCAATCGTACCCAGATGCCTTGAATCTTCCTCGGCAAAGACCTTGCATTGCAAGTTGTTGCAGTAGAGAATCACCATGTATGCTGCCGCCTACACGCCCCTGCAGCAGCAAATAATGCACACCGGCTCAATATAGGGAGTTGCAGAGAGAAAGCGAGCTGCCGCTCTACTCACATCCAGTAATAAGTATGTTCTTTTTAAGTAGAAGGGATGAGATTAATTAGATTTTTCACTTTTGTATATTGGCACCTTGAATTCCAGTGGTTCTTGCACTTATTTTTGGCCGGGCTGCACTATCATGTTCACAATGGAACACAATGTCTATACCTTTACATAAAAATCTACAGGGGAATATGAGCTGCCAACCATCGTTCATGTACACTTTGATCTGAGAACCTGCTGTAGGCAAGTGAAAACTGTTTCTAAATTTCAGAAAGGAAATGGAAAAGAGGGTATGTGTTATATACCTTCAGAGTTTGTCTTCATCGAAAACCTTTCCAAGCGAACAACTATGAATTAAGAAAATGTATTTATAATGCACAAACATTCTCTTCATAAAAATCCATGCATTAACCATCGGGGAGCTCTTCCATATCCTTGCAAAAGTAGTGTGGTTATGTTAGCAACAACTGAAGAGAACACGTATATTTATCTTAGCATCCCAGTGGCAAGGATAAATATTAAGAAACAATATGCACTATAACGCAACTAATTAATCAGAGCAATTCACTTCCTGTAACCGGAGATCTGTAAATAGTAGGTATTCAATCACACTACAATCACAACTGCATATGCATCTCGAATGCCACCATTTGAGCATCATGCACGCCTAGCCAACAAATTGATTATAGTTCGATAAAACTGAAGCAGGTCCCCTTGGAGTAACACCTTTGCAAGGCATGGTTTTCTGACAAATGACGATTGAGACTACAACCAAAGGAACAGAAGTACCAAACTGAAAGTTTTCACATATCGCATTGTGTGCTATGGGAGCTTGCCGAGGGTAGGGCTGTCCTTGAGCCTATGACAAGTGGTTTGAGATTAAGCTTGCGGACAGTTTTGGCTGTGATAGACATTACCTATTGATGCTATGGTAGGCAAGGAACAAAAGAAAAAGCAAACACATCCTACATTAGACCTGATCGCATGGGCAGTCGAGCTGCCGCTTTAGGAAACCTTGGGCGCATATGAGCCAGAGGGGCTGTCCGCTACCCATCGGTGGTCGCCGGTGCTGCGACCCTTCTTGCTGCAAGGGTGGATTAGGGAGTTGTCGCCATTGCTGGAAGGTCCTTGGTGGAGGACATGGGAGAAGATGGTGGTATGGAGAGGAGACTCTTCCTGGCTCGAATGCCACTGGTCTTGTTCCCTGGAGAGCGGGACAAGAGTAGGTGACCACCGATTGTTTGAGGCCTCTCTCAATTGGCTCTCACACTGCCGACCGTCATCGCCCCTCGTTCCCTGGTGACACCATCGCCAATGGTCGCAGAAAGGGAGAAGAGATGACTGGGCGTACGTCAAGAGATACTTGAGAAGAGGTGCCGACCTGCAAGAGCTCGTTGTCATCTGCATCATGTATTGCCGCTGCCGCCGTCCCGAGAGAGACAATGAGATGTGTTTCGGGAGGAAAATAGGGTTAGTGGAGAGAAAGCTGAGGGGATTGAGGGGAGGGGTCGAACCGGTTGAGTGGACACATGGACGAAAAAACCAGCGAAAGGGTAAACGAAAAAATTCGGTGGAGGAGGGATGTGCGGGAGGAGGGTAGACGAAGGACAACGACGTAAGAGGGGAAACAGAACGCTCCGTTTCTTTTAGATAATAGAGAAGTAGAGATATCCAACTTCCATAACTGCTCCTGTAAGTTGGATTAGTGCCTTCTCAATGCATTCATTGTTGATCTGTGGAGGCTCGATCTTGCGTGCTTCTTTCTTCTTCGAGTGTAAAGAAGTAGACATTGCTTCCTCGCATCTAGTCTCATGTCTAGCCACTATTCTATCAACAAGTGCACTAGTCTCATCTCTAGCCTCTATGCTAGCTAAAAGTGCTACAACATCTACTAAATTGCACTCTATCAATATATCGATGTACTCTTCTTCCCAATACCAAGACTTGCATCCATTCTACACAATAAAATTTTAAGTTAGCACAGCAAGTCTAATCCGAGAGCACAACCGAAGCTAAAGTAGCACATACCCCATCGGTTTAGCACTTGATGAACACCCATCCGGGATGTTCCGATGTTGTAGACATGCAGCACAAGACCTTCTTTGGGCAGCAGTCGCAAATAATGAGTGGCAACGGTGCACCGGCGAAATTTTGGGCCAGCACCGAGCCCGACCGACCGCCATTCATGTATCTGCCGGCGGACCACCGACGGTGTAGATCCGAGCGGCTAGAGGAGGAGTCAGTACTTGCATGCGGCCTTGCCAGGGTCTTCTGACCTGGTGCCCGGCCAGTCCATGGCGCGGCGCGGCGTCCCACAACCGGGTGAGCTCAAGCCCGACCGAATCCGCTCCAAATCCGGCCACCGGGTGCGCAAAACACGTAGCCATGGTTGGGTAGCTCCGGGGCGTCGAGGGAAAGGGGTCTGAGCGAGCGCGCGTCTGAGCTGCACACACTGGAGTTGGCCTAGCGGCGTGGCGGACCAACCGTGTGGGGGTGCGAAGTGGCTTCGCTTGTGTGGGGGACGGAAGCCATCCCGCGCGGGCGCTAGGTCTGACAGGACGGCCTTGTCGTCAGTGTGTGACCTCTGTGGCAACCGTCCGCTCCCCACTAGCCTCTTCGTTGACATGTGGTCCCGTTCCCACATGTCAGTGACATGACGGCTAGTCCTTTTGTACAATTTCCAAGCGGATGTCTATGTAGGCCGGGGCGCCTCTTCTTGTACCGTGGCAACCGTCCACCGACTCTTCGTCTTTCCCTCTCGATTTGGAACTGTTGTCGCACACTCTTCCTCCCTCCTCCATTTGCCTTCACCCTTCCTTCTGCCATTGTTCGATCATCTTCTCCACGGAGGGAACAGACCTGAAACGACCCCGTTATTCCTGCCTCGATCTGAATGATGACGTGGTGGAGGAACTCATTGATCGGTGTGACGTCATCACCTCGGCTAGCATGGCAGGTTCGTTCAAGAACATTCTCGACTCAACTAATAACATCATTACAACGAACCCAAGGGTCCAGGAGCAGTTTGATCTCCCCTATCTTCTTCACCGTGACCCTGCTCACTGGCGCGCGGACGACGGAGGCCTCGCCTTGTGCAAGTTGGTGCCGCTTGATAATGATACATGTGATGTTAAGATTCCATCACTTGAAAGCTTGGGCAGGCTCAAATGGAGATTGGGTTGCTTATATTGGGTCCAACTGCGAGTGGGAACTTGTGAATGTGTACACTCATCACCGGGTTCCACTTCCAAAAATCTCAGACTTCCCAGAGGTTGACCACACCGGTTATGACTGTACTTTCAACTACGGTCATGCCGACTGTCGTCTACAGAAGATAGCAATTTGTCAAGTTCCTGACCACTCTTGGTTTTAATGGAATATGTAGTTGTTGCTATCTTTGACAAGCTTGTTGCCTTTCTTCATAGTTCGACTGGATGGATATTGCTCAAAAATCAGTTTCTATACAAGGATGAGTACTGTGATGCAATTCAATACGAGGGTCTTGTGTTTGCTGCCACCACTCGCGTCACTGTTTTTGCATGGAATCCTTACGCTTTCGGTACATTTGTCTTCCATCGTAATTATAATTGTTTCATCCACATGCAGGCTGGTTAGCTAGTTTCCCATTACTAATTAACCTTCTTGTGTTTCCAAGGTCCTGTGAACATTCCACCACCTATACTTGAAAAAATTTATAACCAAGGGGGAGATGACGATGATGATGATCACGAGCATGAGGACCCAAATACTCGGTGGCGTCTGGCAACTTATTCCGATGGATCACCTCTTCTTGTCTATATACAGGGCAACGCTGATGTGACTAAGGAAGCAGGTGTTGTCTCCCATGGTCGCACTCTCTGGACCTATTCCAACATCCGTCGCAGGGTATTCGGGATGGATACTACTGTGCTAGCGTCAACACCTTCTCCCTGGTTTAGTATTGATACTCTTGGAGGAAACTTGCTCTTCCTTGGACAAAACTATCCAATCATGGTGAAAGGCGATCCAACTGTTGTTGACACAACATTACTACCATTTATGAGAAGCAATTGTATCTATACCTCGGACATTGCTATGCTTCCCTACCGTGGCTATCACAATAGGGTCATGAAATAGGCCGCTTCAGCCTGGATGATCAGTCCTGCGTTGGTCTCGAGATTGACAGTAGCTGGCCCTTCTAAGACAAACTCTTCTGGTTCAAAGTAAGTGTTTCCAACGCTGAGGAGTGGTTGAGCTGAAGTTCATTTCATTGCTTGTTATTTGTTGTGTGATGAAAACTTTAGTATTTACTAGAATGTTTTGTTGGAACTAATCTATAACCCAACATGTATCCTCGTTGTCGTTGTGTGTTGATGACTTGTTGTATGTAATGAATGGTACATTTGCATATGCATGTCATAAACTCAATTTATAAATGGTTTTCGACTCACTTCTTGGAGTGTTAGTGCTGTAGTAGTATAGCCAGCATCCGCAGTAGTATGAAGTTGCCATATCACATAGAGCCAACCAATAGTTAGGTGTCGCACGGAGGCCGAGAAATATGGTGATAGCGTGACTGCGTGAGGTGGGCTTGTACGTAGTATGATGTTCACACAGGGCTTGCCGTGTTTCCTACTCCTCCGGTCTGCCTCCTTTGGCCGACACGTGGGTCATCCAGCATCCAGGTCATGTCATGCAAGAAAATGGAGTGCTAGTTGAAGCCACGTGATGTGCATCTTGGGTTAAACTGTAAATAGAATCTTACTACTCTTGAGTAACTCCAAAAGCGGCCACCGAAGATCTTTATTGGATTTGTTTTTCATCACCAGCACGTCGAGGTGAAAGATGTGCAGGTTCAGTGGGTCCTCTTGCGTTTTCAGTGGCATGTGGGACCGCATGTGAGCAAACAGACGATGGAATCCACACGGCTGCTGGCTGCTGAGAAGAGAGATAGAGGAGGGCTGAGCACGGACTCCAGGAAATTTATTGTATGTAACCAGCACCTCGATATAGGCTCGATATAGTGGGGTGGCATGGGCAATAATGTAACACCCCGAGACCGATGTGCCAGGTGTCCTCCAGTTATTCGCTGTTGTTGCCTTGTCTTTGCTTGCATGTCATGCATTGCATATCATGTCATCTTGTGCATTTCATTTGGCATACATGTTCGTCTCATGCATCCGAGCATTTTCCCCGTTGTCCGTTTTGCAATCCGGCGCTCCTATGTCACCCGGTGTCCTTTTCTACCTCTTTTCATGTGCGGGTGTTAAACGTTCTCGGATTGGACCGATACTTGTCATGCGGCCTTGGTTTACTACCGGTAGACCGCCTGTCAAGTTTCGTGCCATTTGGACTTCGTTTGATACTCCAACGGTTAACCGAGGGACCGACAAGGCCTCGTATGTGTTGCAGCTCAACACCCCTCCAAAGTGGCCCAAAACCCACCTAAACCTCCTCCATCATCTCGGTCGTTCGATCATGATCGCATGGCCGAAAACCGCACCTCATTTGGACTCTCCTAGCTCCCCTACCTATAAATATGTGTATCCCTCCGAATTTCTTGCGTAGGCAAACCCTAGATCCAACTCCCTCCGCGCCGCCGGACATGTCCGCTCGCTGGCGGACGTGTCCATTCCGCCGCCACCTCACTCCGGCGAATGAGGCGTCGCCATGTCACCCTGCACCGCCGCCTCAGCCAACCCTGTGCCGCCACCTGTCGCGCCTCAGCTCTCTCCACCGCGTGGCCCGCGGGGCCCAGATCCGGCCTGCGCGGGCCCGGTCGCCGCCGCCGCCGCCCGCAGGCGCGTGCCCGCCCCCGCCGCCGCGCCTCTCGCCGGAATCCCGCGTCGTCCTCACCGGACCTTGCGCCGCCTGGCCGCACCACCACGCCGCGCCCCGCCACCTCGCATCCCGCGCCGCCTAGCTCCGCCGCCTTGCATCCCGTGCAGCCGCGCGCCACCGCCCACCGCCCGGCCCTCAAGACCGCAGCGCCGCCCCGCCCGCTGGCCGCCGGCTGCAGCTCGCCATTCCCGTGCTCCGCCGTCACCAGAGTCACGAGGTCTGCTGGAGTCGCCGGCTTCGCTCTCCTCCACCGGTCCCGGCCGGATCCCCGTCTGTCTTCCGTCGTGCTGCACGGATCCGGTGGCCAGGGGGTCGGATCCTTCTCGTTCGCCGCCCGTCTCCAAGGTCACTCGGCTTTCGTGCCCTCGCCGGAGCTCGCCGGAGCTCCTCTCCGGTCAGATCCGGAGAAGATGGATCAGATCCACCAAGTCCACCAACCAAACGCGCGCCCTCGTCCCAGATCCACCCCGTCCTAGAACCGCTTCGTCCCGCGTTGACTTTTCACGGAGGTAAAAATTTCACTAAGTCCCTGAAGTTTCCAGATTCGTATGCCCATGTTCATCGCATCATAACTCTGCATCCGTAGCTCCAATTCGTGCGTGTAGCATATCAAAATGTTCGTCTCGACGAGTACTTCATTTCATCTCATTGCATCATTTTCATTTGAGCTCATCTTGATGCCCGAAATGTCGTTGGAAGAGGGCTATGTGAGTAATTTGTCAGATCTGTTTCAGCAAATGGCCTTTTGTCATTTTTGCCATGATTAATGTGTGCATGCTATGATCCTGAGCTCTACATGTGTTTTTTTATATGCCATGCCATCTTTACAGGGGTGTATGCCATGTATTTTTGTGATATTTGTGGTGACTAGCACAAGCTTGCAAAGTAGCGTAATCGGTAATGCTGATTTCAGGGACTTAGAATTTCACTAAGTCATTGTCCTGATTTTGTTGTTATGCCATATGTTCATGTTGTTTCCTAGTGATCCGTGCCTCTTTTGAGGATGATCAGTAAGGATGTTTTGTTAACATTGTGGTGCTCTATCCATCCATGTCTTTTTTTGCAATTATGGAGCACCCTAGCTTGAGTCATTCGAGCTCTACTTTTGCTATAAAATGTTCCTGGCAGATCGTTGACATATTTAGCGATTTTGCCGAGGATGTTGCTATTGATCCGTGCATGATATGATGTTTTTTTGCCATTTCTAGCTTCTATGCCATGTATTCTTGTTGGGTGTATGCTTAGTTTGTCATGTCATGCTCTGTAGTGAGTGCATCGAGCTCGTAAACATGCCTACTCGTTAACTGATTTGCATGCTCCAGTTTTTCACAAAGTCTGAATCTGTTTATGTTTTTGCCATGTTCACATGCTTGCAATTATATTTTCTGATCCCTTTTGGCTCAAGGTCACTAAGGGACTTTTGTTAAGTGCTTTGAGTAGCTTCATGCCATGCCTTTCTTTGCCATGATATGTTCCTGTAGCATGTAGTTTTCATGCTCTAAAGTGTGCTTCCTGATGATAAATTCCAGACTTGTGTTAATTTCACAAAGTCTGAAACCTGTTATCATTTGCTCTTTTGCCATGCTTGTTTGAACCTGTTAATGGATGAATTAGCCGTAGCTAAGTGTTCATCTTTTGTCAAGCTTCTTGAGTGGATTCCTGCCATGTATTTTGTTGCAATGTTTGAGTCATGTAGCATATTTAACTTGATGCATTTAGATGACTACTTGTTGATAATCGCAGACCGGTGCCATATTTGTTTTGCTTGCCATTTCCAAACCGTGCATCCGATTCCGGTGATCTTTATATCGATTTCAACCGAAATCACCTCACCTTTCCAGTGGAACTCTTGGATTTCCAAGTTGAGGCCAGGTGCAATCATTCCTTTGCAAATCTTGCATATGCATCACATACCGCATCCCGCATATCATACCATGTTCATGTGTTGTTTGTTTACTATGTTGTGTGCTTCTTTCCGGTGTTGCTTCTTCGGGTTGGTTCCGATAACGTCACATTTGTGAGGACCCATTCGACTATGTCTGTTTGTCTTCTTCATGGACTCGTTCTTCTTCCTTGCGGGATTTCAGGCAAGATGACCATACCCTCGAAATCACTTCTATCTTTGCTTGCTAGATGCTCGCTCTTTTGCTATGTCTATGTTGTGATACCTACCACTTGCTTATCATGCCTCCCATATTGTTAAGCCAAGCCTCTAACCCACATTGTCCTAGCAAACCGTTGTTTGGCTATGTTACCGCTTTGCTCAGCCCCTCTTATAGCGTTGTTAGTTGCAGGTGAAGATTGGAGTTTGTTCCATGTTGGAACATGGATATTTTGTTGGGATATCACAATATATCTTATTTACTTAATGCATATATATACTTGGTAAAGGGTGGAAGGCTCGGCCTTATGCCTGGTGTTTTGTTCCACTCTTGCCGCCCTAGTTTCTGTCATACCGGTGTTATGTTCCTTGATTTTGCGTTCCTTACACGGTTGGGTTATAATGGGAACCCCTTGACAGTTCGCCTTGAATAAAACTCCTCCAGCAATGCCCAACATTGGTTTTACCATTCGCCACCTAGCCTCTTTTTCTCTTGGGTTCCGCGGACTCAAGGGTCATCTTTATTAAACCCCCCGGGCCCATGCTCCTCTGAGTGTTGGTCCAAACTAGAGCCCCTTGCAGCGCCACCTTGGGGAAACTCGAGGGCTGGTTTTAGTTGTACGGATTGCTTATCCGGTGTTGCCCTGAGAACGAGATATCTGCAGCTCCTATTAGGATGTCGGCGCATCGGGCGGTCTTGCTGGACTTGTTTTACCATTGTCGAGGATGTCTTGTAACCGGGATGCCGAGTCTGATCAGATTGTCTTGGGAGAAGGAATATCCTTCGTTGACCGTGAGAGCTTGTGATGGGCTAAGTTGGGACACCACTGTAGGGATTTGAACTTTCGAAAGCCGTGCCTGCGGTTATGGGAAGATGGGAATTTGTTAATGTCCAGTTGTAGAAAACCTAAAGTTGATCTTAGTTAAAATACATCAACCGCGTGTGTTACCGTGATGGTCTCTTCTCGGCGGAGTCCAGGAAGTGAACACGGTGTTGGAGTTATGCTTGACGTAGGTTGTTCTAGGATCACTTCTTGATCATAGTTGTTCGTTCATGCTTTGCCTTCTCTTCTCGCTCTCTTTTGCGAATAGGTTAGCCACCATATATGCTAGTCGCTTGCTGCAGATCCACATCATACCTTTTACCTTACCCATGAGCTTAAATAGTCTTGATCGCGAGGGTGTGAGATTGTTGAGTCCCCGTGACTCACAGATACTTCCAAAACCAGTTTGCAGGTGCCGATGTTATCGAGCAAGTGACGCAACCAAGTTCAAGGGGGAGCTCGATGAAGATCTTGTCCTTTGTGTTGTTTCGTTCTAGTTGATCAGTAGTGGAGCCCAGTTGGGGTCGATCGGGGATCTGTGTAGATTTTGGGGTAGTCTTCTTTCATTTTGGTTCCGTAGTCAGACTTTGTGTGTATCTGGATGATGTAATGCTTTATTCTTGTAATTGTGTGAAGTGGCGATTGTAAGCCAACTATGTATCTCTTTTCCCTTATTGTATTACATGGGTTGTTTGCGAAGATTACCTCACTTGCGACATTGCTTTCAATGCGGTCATGCCTCTAAGTCGTGCTTTGACACGTGGGAGATATAGCCGCATCGAGGGCGTTACACATAACTAGCATTCACATCTAGCAGCACGGCACATGCCACCCACACGAGTCCCATCCGACACCAATTTTCTTGGAGTCCATGCTACAACCATCTCTTCTCCCTCCTGTTTTCTCAGCCATCACACGCTGGGCAGGGTGGGGGTTTGCCGATAGTCGGTTTGCTCAACTGCGGTCCAACTTGGAAGTGAAAATGCAACACAACACGCATTACCCCTTGAGCGGCGTGTCAGACCAACCGTGTGGGCAGTGGGGTGCGACGCGAACACGACAAGCTTTTCCTTTTAAACTTGTAACTTGTAAAATTTGGTCTGCTCCATGGCGCGGCCGATAGATAGAAATAACGATTTTCCCTAGAGTAATGAGAAGTTAGGTTCTGGCGCGGTTCATGCATGGAGCACATACAAAAATATGAAGTTGATGCAAAAGGTAAGATAACTACTAGTATACTAGTACATGGATTTGACGGAAAGATAAGGATACATACGGATCCATCAACGACATCCTCACGCCCTAGTGCGCCGGGTCACCAACTGACGTGTGAGGAGCAGCGGCATTGGTGGCGAGCTCAACGTGCTTCTGAACAATGCCGTCCAAGGTTGCCCTGCGGGTCAAGAAGGCCAGCAACCTATCGTCCTCCTCTGGCACGTAGTAGTCCTTGTGGACGATTTGCGCGTAGACGTGGGTGATTATGTTGACGGTGACTTGCTGCTCCAGGCGCTGCGCGGCGAGCGCGACCTCGAGGTGGACATTCTTCGGCGCGACGGCGGGCAGTCGCAGGGCCACCAGTGCGTCGAAGAGGTTGTCACCATAGAGGCCATTGAGGGTGGTGGGCATCGCAGAGCCTAGGTGCGTGGGCTGGAGGAGTACATCAAGGTCGTCCGCGAGCTTCTTGACGACGGTGAACTTGTCGAGGAAGCCGACGAGGACCTTGTCGAACAAGGAGACAAAGCTGTCGTCCAAGCGGCTTCTCACCCTGGCGGTCTCAAGCATGACCTGGAGACGTTCCTTGGTGTCGGGCCGTAGGCCGGCGTCGTGGACTATCTGGCACAGCCGGCTGATGCTCGCGCTCAGCGCCTCCATGGGTCTAGCTTCTGGTCAACTGATCTTGCGATTGGAGTGATCACTCTTGCCCTTGGTTAGGGTGCATAGGTGCGTAGGATTTCATAGATTGGACTGGCGGGGAGCCTTTATATGAGAAGTGCAGACTGCATTGAATTCATGTGCATGTTGGCCATCTACTCCTCAGCCCTCTACTGCACCTGCCTTTGGCTATATGACAGGTGGGCCAGCCACCTATTGGTCCCACGTGTCATACAACCAAAGGCAGGTGTAGTAAGTCAATGAAGTTGTGTCCCCCTCCGTACCGGTGCAGTATAGTCATCTCACCGGACCTCTAGTTGGGGCCAAATGAGAGAACTTTGATGTTTACTGGTTTATTGGTCCCCTTTGCATTTTGCGCTAAGTTTTGACCTTTGATTTAACTAATAAAATGTTAATGCATGTAACCAAAAATGTTGTGTAATCCCAAAACACTTAGGCACGGTACATTAACTCCCTCCTCATTTCTTATTTCGTGACATATCAACCAATGAGAGATGTGGGCCGTGCATGCTTTCAATGACTTGAGACTACCAAACATGACATGCAGTGGTTAGTTCATTGCATGTAATCCTATTAATTAGCAAAAAGACATTAAGTTCTCTCGCCGATAGGAATAAAACAATACACCATGTATTGATTTATAGAGGGAGTAGTACATTTTTTGTGACATGCATTACTAGATATTGCTAGTCAAATACTAAATCCAGATGGACGTGGTAGTACTACTAAATCCAGATGGTGGTGATAGTACTAGTAGTAGTACTACCAATGTACTAGTAGCACTGTACTACACGTTGGTTAAATTATTATGTGATGCCCCTCACAGTGAAGTGACAAGACCCTGCACCGGATATGACACCTGAGTATAGGCGCCGTGTTCGGCATACCATAGTCAGCCTCACCGTCTGCAATCACTATCATCATGGCTGTAGAGCTAGCCTGCTTACAACTAGCCATGTTCAACATAATTTCCCGTGCGTAGATGCCCGTGCATTGCACGGAACACCAAGATTGGGGGTGGATGGCACCGGCAGCGGCCATCGTGCTAGATTTTTCCATGGCCTTCTAGATGGGGTGGGGAGGAGATAAGGCTGATTGTGAGAGACAAGGAGTTGTTTGTAAATAGGGAACAAGTGCGGGCATCTTTTTGCAAAACCGGAGAAGTTTGGTTTGTATGCGTCAGATCTAGATCCGACGGCTATTGGTGAAAGATGGCAGGAACAACTGAAGGAAATATGCCCTAAAGGCAATAATAAAGTTATTATTTATTTCCTGATATCATGATAAATGTTTATTATTCACGCTAGAATTGTATTAATCGGAAACATAATACATGTGTGAATACATAGACAAAAACAGAGAGTCACTAGTATGCCTCTACTTGACTAGCTCGTTAATCAAAGATGGTTATGTTTCCTAACCATAGACATGAGTTGTCATTTGATTAACGGGATCACATCATTAGGAGAATGATGTCATTGACTTGACCCATTCAGTTAGCTTAGCACTTGATCGTTTAGTTTGTTGTTATTGCTTTCTTCATAACTTATACATGTTCCTATGACTATGAGATTATGCAACTCCCGTTTACCGGAGGAACACTTTGTGTGCTACCAAATGTCACAACGTAACTGGGTGATTATAAAGGTGCTCTACAGGTGTCTCCGAAGGTACTTGTTGGGTTGGCGTATTTCGAGATTAGGATTTGTCACTCCGATTGTCGGAGAGGTATCTCTGGGCCCTCTCGGTAATGCACATCACTCAAGCCTTGCAAGCATTGCAACTAATAATTTAGTTGCAGGATGATGTATTACGGAACGAGTAAAGAGACTTGCCGGTAACGAGATTGAACTAGGTATTGAGATACCGACGATCGAATCTCGGGCAAGTAACATACCGATGACAAAGGGAACAACGTATGTTGTTATGTGGTCTGACCGATAAAGATCTTCGTAGAATATGTAGGAGCCAATATGAGCATCCAGGTTCCGATATTGGTTATTTGACTGGGGACGCGTCTCGGTCATGTCTACATAGTTCTCGAACCCGTAGGGTCCGCACGCTTAAAGTTCAGTGACGATCGTAATTAGGGTTTTTGTGTTTTGATGTACCGAAGGTTGTTCGGAGTCCCGGATGTGATCAAGAACATGACAAGGAGTCTCGAAATGGTCGAGACATAAAGATTGATATATTGGAAGCCTATATTTGGATATCGGAAATGTTCCGGGTGAAATCAGGATTTTACCGGAACCCCCCCCCCCCGGGGGGGGTTATTGGGCCTACATGGGCCATAAGGGAGAAGAGGAGGGCCGGCCAGGGCAGGCCGCGCGCCCCCTCCCCCCTAGTCCGAATATGACAAGGAAGGGGGGGGCGCCCCCCTTTCCTCTTTCTCCCTTCCTCCTTCCTTTTTCCAAGAAGGCAAGAGGGGGGAGTCCTACTCCCGGTTGGAGTAGGACTCCTCCAGGCGCACCCATAGGGCCGGCCGCACCTCCCCCTCTCCCTCCTTTATATACTGAGGCAAGGGGGCACCCCATGACACACAAGTTGATCCTCGTGATCGTTCCTTAGCCGTGTGCGGTGCCCCCTTCCACCATATTCCACCTCGCTCATATCGTAGCAGTGCTTAGGTGAAGCCCTACGTCGGTAGAACATCATCACCATCATCTCGTTGCCGTGCTGACTAAACTCTCCCTCAACGTTTTGCTAGATCGGAACTCGAGGGACGTCACCGAGTTGAACGTGTGCCGAACTCGGAGGTGTCGTACGTTCGGTACTTGGATCGGTCGGATCGGGAAGACGTACGACTACTTCCTCTATGTCGTGTCAACACTTCCGTTGCCGGTCTACGAGGGTACGTAGACAACACTCTCCCCTCTCATTGCTATGCATCACCATGATCTTGCGTGTGCGTAGGAAAATTTTGAAATTACTACGTTCCCCAACAGTGGTATCAGAGCCTAGGTTTTATGCGTTGATGGTGTGCACAAGTAGAACACAAGTGAGTTGTGGGCGATATAAGTCATACTGCTTACCAGCATGTCATACTTTGGTTCGGCGGTATTGTTGGATGAAGCGGCCCGGACCGACTTTACGCGTACGCTTACGCGAGACTGGTTCTACCGACATGCTTTGCACACAGGTGGCTGGCGGTTGTCAGTTTCTCCAACTTTAGTTGAACCAAGTGTGAATACGCCCGGTCCTTGCGAAGGTTAAAACAACACCAACTTGACAAACTATCGTTGTGGTTTTGATGCGTAGGTAAGAACGGTTCTTGCTAAGCCCATAGCAGCCACGTAAAACTTGCAACAACAAAGTAGAGGACGTCTAACTTGTTTTTGCAGGGCATGTTGTGATGTGATATGGTCAAGACATGATGCTAAATTTTATTGTATGAGATGATCATGTTTTGTAACCGAGTTATCGGCAACTGGCAGGAGCCATATGGTTGTCGCTTTATTGTATGCAATGCAATTGCACTGTAATGCTTTACTTTATCAATAAGCGGTAGCGATAGTCGTGGAAGCATAAGATTGGCGAGACGACAACGATGCTACGATGGTGATCAAGGTGTCGCGCCGGTGATGATGGTGATCATGAAGGTGCTTCGGAGATGGAGATCACAAGCACAAGATGATGATGGCCATATCATATCACTTATATTGATTGCATGTGATGTTTATCTTTTATGCATCTTATCTTGCTTTGATTGACGGTAGCATTATAAGATGATTCCCCACTAAATTATCAAAGTATAAGTGTTCTCCCTGAGTATGCACCGTCGCGGAAGTTCTTCGTGCTAAGACACCTCATGATGATCGGGTGTGATAGGCTCTATGTTCAAATACAACGGGTGCAAAATAGTTGCACACGCGGAATACTCAGGTTTAACTTGATGAGCCTAGCATATAACAGATATGGCCTCGGAACACGGAGACCGAAAGGTCGAGCGTGAATCATATAGTAGATATGATCAACATATTGATGTTCACCATTGATACTACTCCATCTCACGTGATGATCGGGCATGGTTTAGTTGATTTGGATCACGTGATCACTTAGAGGATTAGAGGGATATCTTTCTAAGTGGGAGTTCTTAAGTAATATGATTAATTGAACTTAAATTTATCATGAACTTAGTACCTGATAGTATCTTGCTTGTCTATGTTTGATTGTAGATAGATGGCTCGTGTTGTTGTTCCGTTGAATTTTAATGCGTTCCTTGAGAAAGCAAAGTTGAAAGATGATGGTAGAAATTACACGGACTGGTTCCGTAACTTGAGGATTATCCTCATTGCTGCACAGAAGAATTACGCCCTGGAAGCACCGCTAAGTGCCAAGCCTACTGCAGGAGCGACACCAGATGTTATGAATGTCTGGCAGAGCAAAGCTGATGACTACTCGATAGTTTAGTGTGCCATGCTTTACGGCTTAGAACCGGGTCTTCAACGACGTTTTGAACGTCATGGAGCATATGAGATGTTCCAGGAGTTGAATTTAATAATTCAAGCAAATGCCCGGATTGAGAGATATGAAGTCTCCAATAAGTTCTATAGCTGCAAGATGGAGGAGAATAGTTCTGTCAGTGAACATATACTCAAAATGTCTAGGTATCATAATCACTTGACTCAACTAGGGGTTAATCTTCCTGTTGATAGTGTCATTGACAGAGTTCTTCAATCACTGCCACCAAGCTACAACAGCTTCGTGATGAACTATAATATGTAAGGGATGAATAAAACTATTCCTGAGCTCTTCGCGATGCTAAAAGCCGCGGAGGTAGAAATCAAGAAGGAGCATCAAGTGTTGATGGTCAATAAGACCACCAGTTTCAAGAAAAAGGGCAAAGGGAAGAAGAAAGGGAACTTCAAGAAGAACAGCAAACAAGTTGCTGCTCAGGAGAAGAAACCCAAGTCTGGACCTAAGCCTGAGACTGAGTGCTTCTACTGCAAGCAGACTGGTCACTGGAAGCGGAACTGCCTCAAGTATTTGGCGGATAAGAAGGATGGCAAAGTGAACAAAGGTATATGTGATATACGTGGTATTGATTTGTACCTTACTAATGCTCGCAGTAGCACCTGGGTATTTGATACTGGTTCTGTTGCTAACATTTGCAACTCGAAACAGGGGCTACGGATTAAGCGAAGATTGGCTAAGGACGAGGTGACGATGCACGTGGGAAATGGTTCCAAAGTCGATGTGATCGCAGTCGGCACGCTACCTCTACATCTACCTTCGGGATTAGTATTAGACCTAAATAATTGTTATTTGGTGCCAGCGTTGAGCATGAACATTATATCTGGATCTTGTTTGATGCGAGACAGTTATTCATTTAAATCAGAGAATAATGGTTGTTCTATTTATATGAGTAATATCTTTTATGGTCATGCACCCTTGAAGAGTGGTCTATTTTTGATGAATCTCGATAGTAGTGATACACATATTCATAATGTTGAAATCAAAAGATGCAGAGTTGATAATGATAGTGCAACTTATTTGTGGCACTGCCGTTCAGGTCATATCGGTGTAAAGCGCATGAAGAAACTCCATACTGATGGACTTTTGGAACTACTTGATTATGAATCACTTGGTACTTGCGAACCGTGGCTCATGGGTAAGATGACTAAAACGCCGTTCTCCGGTACTATAGAGAGAGCAATGGATTTGTTGGAAATCATACATACAGATGTATGTGGTCCAATGAATGTTGAGGCTCGTGGCGGATATTGTTATTTTCTCACCTTCACAGATGATTTAAGCAGATATGGGTATATCTACTTAATGAATCATAAGTCTGAAACATTTGAAAAGTTCAAAGAATTTCAGAGTGAAGTCGAAAATCATCGTAACAAGAAAATAAAGTTTCTATGATCTGATCGTGGAGGAGAATATTTGAGTTACGAGTTTGGTTTACATTTGAAACAATGTGAAATAGTTTCGCAACTCACGCCACCCGGAACAACACAGCGTAATGGTGTGTCCGAACGTCGTAATCGTACTTTATTAGATATGGTGCGATCTATGATGTCTCTTACTGATTTACCGTTATCATTTGGGGGTTATGCTTTAGAGATGGCTGCATTCACGTTAAATAGGACACCATCGAAATCCGTTGAGACGACGCCTTATGAACTGTGGTTTGGCAAGAAACCAAAGTTGTCATTTCTGAAAGTTTGGGGCTGCGATGCTTATGTGAAAAAGCTTCAACCTGATAAGCTCGAACCCAAATCGGAGAAATGTGTCTTCATAGGATACCCAAAGGAGACTGTTGGGTACACCTTCTATCACAGATCCAAAGGCAAAACTTTTGTTGCTAAATTCGGAGTTTTTCTAGAGAAGGAGTTTCTCTCGAAAGAAATGAGTGGGAGAAAAGTAGAACTTGATGAGGTAACTGTACCTGCTCCCTTATTGGAAAGTAATACATCACAGAAACCAGTTTCTGTGACACCTACACCAATTAGTGATGAAGCTAATGATAATGATCATGAAACTTCAGATCAAGTTACTACCGAACCTCGTAGATCAACCAGAGTAAGATCCGCACCAGAGTGGTATGGTAATCCTGTTCTGGAAGTCATGCTACTAGATCATGCTGAACCAACGAACTATGAAGCCATGATCCTGCAAAATGGCTAGAAGCCATGAAATCTGAGATGGGATCCATGTATGAGAACAAAGTATGGACTTTGGTTGTCTTTCCCGTTGATCGGCAAGCAATTGAGAATAAATGGATCTTCAAGAAGAGGACTGATGCTGACGGTAATGTTACTGTCTACAAAGCTCGACTTGTTGCAAAAGGTTTTCGACAAGTTCAAGGGATTGACTACGATGAGACCTTCTCACCCGTAGCGATGCTTAAGTCTGTCCGAATCATGTTAGCAATTGCCGCATTTTATGATTATGAAATTTGGCAAATGGATGTCAAAACTGCATTCCTGAATGGATTTCTGGAAGAAGAGTTGTATATGATGCAACCAGAAGGTTTTGTCGATCCAAAGGGAGCTAACAAAGTGTGCAAGCTCCAGCGATCCATTTATGGACTGGTGCAAGCCTCTCAGAGTTGGAATAAACGCGTTGATAGTGTGATCAAAGCATTTGGTTTTGTACAGACTTTTGGAGAAGCCTGTATTTACAAGAAACTAAGTGGGAGCTCTATAGCATTTATGATATTATATGTGGATGGCATATTATTGATTGGAAATGATATAGAATTTCTGGATAGCATAAAGGGATACTTGAATAAGAGTTTTTCAATGAAAGACCTCGGTGAAGCTGCTTACATATTGGGCATTAAGATCTATAGAGATAGATCAAGACGCTTAATTGGACTTTCACAAAGCACATACCTTGACAAGGTTTTGAAGAAGTTAAAAATGGATCAAGCAAAGAAAGGGTTCTTGCCTGTGTTACAAGGTGTGAAGTTGAGTAAGACTCAATATCCGACCACCGCAGAAGATAGAGAGAAAATGAAAGATGTTCCCTATGCTTCAGCCATAGGGTCTATCATGTATGCAATGCTGTGTACCAGACCTGATGTGTGCCTTGCTATAAGTCTAGCAGGGAGGTACCAAAGTAATCCAGGAGTGGATCACTGGACAGCGGTCAAGAACATCCTGAAATACTTGAAAAGGACTAAGGATATGTTTCTTGTATATGGAGGTGACAAAGAGCTCATCGTAAATGGTTACGTTGATGCAAGCTTTGACACTGATCCGGACGATTCTAAATCGCAAACCGGGTACGTGTTTTTACTGAACGGTGGAGCTATCAGTTGGTGCAGTTCTAAACAAAGCGTCGTGGCGGGATCTACATGTGAAGCGGAGTACATAGCTGCTTCGGAAGAAGCAAATGAAGGAGTCTGGATGAAGGAGTTCATATCCGATCTAGGTGTCATACCCAGTGCATCGGGTCCAATGAAAACCTTTTGTGACAATACTGGTGCAATTGCCTTGGCGAAGGAATCGAGATTTGACAAGAGAACCAAACACATCAAGAGACACTTCAATTCCATTCGAGATTTAGTCCAAGTGGGGGACATAGAAATTTGCAAGATACATACGGATCTGAATGTTGCAGACCCGCTGACTAAGCCTCTTCCACGAGCAAAACATGATCAGCACCAAGGCTCCATGGGTGTTAGAATCATTGCTGTGTAATCTAGATTTGACTCTAGTGCAAGTGGGAGACTGAAGGAAATATGACCTAGAGGCAATAATAAAGTTATTATTTATTTCCTTATATCATGATAAATGTTTATTATTCATTCTAGAATTGTATTAACCGGAAAGATAATACATGTGTGAATACATAGACAAAAACAAAGAGTCACTAGTATGCCTGTACTTGACTAGCTAAGATGGTTATGTTTCCTAACCATAGACATGAGTTGTCATTTGATTAACGGGATCACATCATTAGGAGAATGATGTGATTGACTTGACCCATTCCGTTAGCTTAGCACTTGATCGTTTGGTTTGTTGCTATTGCTTTCTTCATAACTTATACATGTTCCTATGACTATCAGATTATGCAACTCCCGTTTACCGGAGGAACACTTTGTGTGCTACCAAACGTCACAACATAACTGGGTGATTATAAAGTTGCTCTACAAGTGTCTCCGAAGGTACTTGTTGGGTTGGCGTATTTCGAGATTAGGATTTGTCACTCCGATTGTCGGAGAGGTATCTCTGGGCCCTCTCGGTAATTCACATCACTCAAGCCTTGCAAGCATTGCAACTAATAAGTTAGTTGCAGGATGATGTATTACGGAATGATTAAAGAGACTTGCCGGTAACGAGATTGAACTAGGTATTGAGATACCGACGATCGAATCTCGGGCAAGTAACATACCGATGAAAAGGGAACAACGTATGTTGTTATGCGGTCTGACTGATAAAGATCTTCGTAGAATATGTAGGAGCCAATATGAGCATCCAGGTTCCGCTATTGGTTATTGACCGAAGACGTGTCTCGGTCATGTCTACATAGTTCTCGAACCCGTAGGGTCCGCACGCTTAAAGTTCGGTGACGATCGTAATTAGGGTTTTTGTGTTTTGATGTACCGAAGGTTGTTCGGAGTCCCGGATGGGATCACGGACATGACGAGGAGTCTTGAAATGGTCGAGACATAAAGATTGATATATTGGAAGCCTATATTTGGATATCGGAAACGTTCCGGGTGAAATCGGGATTTTACCGGAGTACCGGGGGGTTACCGGAACCCCCCCCCCCCCCGGGGGTTATTGGGCCTACATGGGCCATAAGGAGAAGAGGAGGGCCGGCCAGGGCAGGCCGCGCGCCCCCTCCCCCCCTAGTCCGAATAGGACAAGGAAGGGGGGCGGTGCCCCCCTTTCCTCTTTCTCCCTTCCTCCTTCCTTTTTCCAACAAGGAAAGAGGGGGGAGTCCTACTCCCGGTTGGAGTAGGACTCCTCCAGGCGCACCCATAGGGCCGGCCGCACCTCCCCCTCTCCCTCCTTTATATACTGAGGCAAGGGGCCACCCCATGACACACAAGTTAATCCTCATGATCGTTCCTTAGCCGTGTGCGGTGCCCCCTTCCACCATATTCCACCTCGGTCATATCGTAGCAGTGCTTAGGCGAAGCCCTGCGTCGGTAGAACATCATCACCGTCATCACGCCGTCATGCTGACGAAACTCTCCCTCAACGTTTTGCTGGATCGGAACTCGAGGGGCGTCACCGAGTTGAACGTGTGCAGAACTCGGAGGTGCCGTACGTTCGGTACTTGGATCGGTCAGATCGGGAAGACGTACGACTACTTCCTCTACGTTGTGTCAACACTTCCGTTGCCGGTCTATGAGGGTACGTAGACAACACTCTCCCCACTCGTTGCTATGCATCACCATGATCTTGCATGTGCGTAGGAAAATTTTGAAATTACTACATTCCCCAACAACAACATCATCACCAACTCAGGACCTCTTTGATTCACAGGATTTTGAAAATGCAAGAATAGGACACAGCAATATTACAAGTTTCAAACTGATATTACAAATGTTAGGAGTAATGTTGCACCTACGAAGAGGGAATTACTAGGAAGTTTACGTAAGAACTTTTGTTACTTTAGGTGGATGCAGCATTATCGTACAAACTAAAATCCACCACCCTGACAAGTCACTAATGGGGAAATAAATTTTCGAGTCTCTGGCCACTTGATGTTTCAAAAACAAATTCAGCTTCTGCTGAGACTTTGTCATTTAGGATTAGACGCTTGCGGTGATCAGCACGCCATTCATTGTTGCGCCAGAGAATGCCAAACCTCATTACTTTGAGCACACTTGCCTCCAGAACAAAGAACCTAGCCAATTTAATCTCAGATGTGCTACCTCGGTAGTCGATCAAATCAATTTCTGTAAGATGGAGATCAAGGCATTCGATGAGATTGTTATAGTGCAGCACATTTTTCACTTTCGGGTATTTTTTTATCTGCAAAAGAAGAGAACGTATTAGAGCAACTGGATGTATAAGATTGCGGTGTCATCAAGAGGTACCAATATCATTCGCTCATACGATAGGGTTGGCTGGCTAATGATATTTTTTCGCTCTCTCTCTCTTTCCTCTCATTTACCTAGGAGCACGTGAAGAGCATGGGCATTCGTTGCCTTCCACTATGTGGTCGATGCCATATTTCTCAAAAGTATGCCACATAATACGCATCGATGTCAAATCAAAAGATTTTGGCACCGCTCTCGCGATGTAAGAGAGTTGGCACCGTTGTGCACACAGACCCACATGTATAAACAAATCAATCAAACCAACTACACCAACCTCTCACTCTCCCAAACAAGTGTTTTTATTGCCTCGGTCCTCTCTCTCTCTCCCCAACGCAACTGTTTTTTCATTGTGTGAGTTAATTTGGCACCGAAGCAAAGTAGGTGATCCAGATTGGGGCACCAGGTGAGCAATGGAGGGGCATCGATGCCAAATGCATCACAAGTGAATTTGGCACGTGTTTTGGCCTACATAGTGGAGGGCTGTTATAGCCCACTTTTGTACTACCTCGTATTTAGTGTAAAATTTTGACCATAGATTTACCTAAGAAAATGCCAATGCATGTCACCAAAAATTATACCATTTCAAATTATGTTCAAATACGAATCCAATGATATAATTTTTAGTGACACAGATTAACATTTAGTCAGTTAAATCTATGGTCAAATTTTGATACTACAAAATAGGAAGAGTAAACCAGGACGGAGGTAGTACTTGCTCTTAGGGTAACCATAGAGTTACTAGTCTAAGTTACTTTTCACTATGACTAGCCTAGGCTACTATAGTAGTACAACAAAAAACGATGCAGGTGATCACGTGAGAAAAAATACTAAAAACATTTCTTTGGTGCAGAGCGTAGATGCAATTTTGAACAGTACACTTGTCATCGTAATTTGGGAAAATTACGAAAAAATTGAGCTACGTTGTGATTACCATTTACTAATAGGAAAGGAATTTCCCCTTGATGAGTAGCTTCTCCATGCACGGAAAGCATGTAAGGAATCCAACAACTTGATCCAAATTGGGGCTGATAGATTTTATTGCCAAGATCTTCACTGTGCGCATAGACTGGGTCAAGCTTGTGGGAATCATTTTTTGGAAGACGGCCGTAAATACATCAATAAGAAATTAAAAATGTGAATTTCAAGAAGTCGGAGAAGAAGATGAGTGTTGTACCTGAACGATTATAGATCCAATAAAGAGTTCGGAAAATTTGGCAGACGAGTACACCAACGTTGTCAATTTCGGCGCGTCAATGACCCTGATTTTTGTTGGACCTTCTAGATCAGATACAAGCAATCTGTCAAGGAAAGGCGCATTCTCAATGACCATAACGTGGAACAGCTGGAGTGATCTCTTCCCAATTGATGTCTCGTTGCGGGGCCAGCAAGACACAAAAATCCATTGGAGATTTGTCGAGGTGATGTGGAGGCTAATGAACCCATGGATCTGCTCAAGACAAAGGTACTCGAGCACAGTACAGCTGCGGAGCAGGTGCTTCATAGCCTGCTTTGAGATGCCAACGTTGAAGAGGTCGAGCTGCTTGAGTTGAGGGAGAAGAAGGGCGGGTGCGGCATTAATCTAGGGAAGATAGCAGGAGCTGAAGCTGGTGCGGCGCAGCGTTGGCGTGAGGTGGAACGCGGACGACGGCAGAGAGCGATGTCGTCCAGCTTCAAAGCTGAGCTCCTCGAGCTGATCTAGGGTGGGGGATAAGAACCACTCGTCGAACTTGGCTTGGACCTTGCAGTTGGTACTGAACATGCGGATGTCAAGGCGTCTGGCTGGCCCAGGGTGCGATGAAAGGATCTTGGAGACTGCGGCCATGCATTTGCAATCCTCATCACAAAGGGAGCTGTCGATAGTGAGGTTGATGGGGATGCGGTGCCAAAGGGAGTGCCACCGCCGGGAGAGTAGGGTGGTCCGCACAGTAGATTTGGTGGGGACGAGACCGATGATGACGAGAAGCATGTCGTCGGGGAGGCTCCTGATGAAGTCCAGGCTCGCTGGATGCGGTTTTGGCTCGAGCCGCCTCCGCTTGTTGGCTGCCTCGCCGTCCATTTCAACCGGCGACGACGCCGGTGTACACGTGTGCTGGTCTGTGTTGTGTGCTAGCCTGCTGGGTGTGTCCGTGTGCGTCCTTCTGTGCATGCCACCGCGCGGTGGTGAATTGTGCGCGAGTGCGTCCTTCATGCGGAAGAAGTGTGTCCTCAATGCGCCCTCAATTTACTAGCGTGCGGGGTGCTACCCTGAGTGGTTTCAACTTTTTTTACTTCACCGCGTGTCATATGGGCCTCTAGTTTACTTATTTTCACCCACTACCACATGGGCCAGCACACGAAGATAGGGAATACGAGCTGACAAGGCAGCATGTGGACTGGTTGACCGGTCAAATAAACAATATACGGAGTTATAAGCTGACACGGTGAGCGTATAATCCATCGGTATAGAGAGTTCGAGTGAGAGGGGAGGCCCTTGAGAGATAGCAGAGAGAGAGAGAAAGAGCTACTCCCTCCGTTCGATAATGTAGTGCCAACATTTTTTAAGTCAAACTTTTGAAACTTTGACCAAGTTTATAAAGAAAATACTTATATCTATAATATCAAAGATAAATGATAGTATGAAGTAAGTAAATGTTGTGATGAATCTAATGATCGTTCCAGATGTAAGTGTTTTTCTCCACATATACCTGGTCAAACTTTTCTGAGGTTTGACTTTTCAAAACATCCATATGCTTGTGGACGTGAGAGAGTCCCTAACTAGAGAGAGAGAGAGTGTGGGAGAGTGTGTGTGTGTGTGAAATAGAAAGAGTGAGTGAAAAAAGTGTGTGTGCATGTGTGAAAGAGACATGGACAACACACGATAAAAGTAGAGAAAAGGCGTGCGTGTCTTATGCAAACATATCACACATGCATCTTCGACAACGGAAGCAAGGTGAGGAGATAGTGTGTGGTTGTTTGCAACTGATAGAGAAAGACCCCTAGCACGTGGCCAACAGGGGTCTGACAAGGAAGGGAGAGAGGCAGAGAGAGACGTACGGAGAAAATGCAGACATGGGGAGGAGAGAGTGTATGTTTGTGATAGAGAGATCCCTTGGAGATCCTGATGGGACTACATGGGTGGGAGATCGAGTGACAAGGTGTGTGCGCGATAGAAGATACCCCGAGAGATATCGAGATAGACGTATGGATGGAAGGAGACAATACGTGTGTTCCTGATGGCCATGAGAGATAATCATACTTAGGGGGGAGTGCGTGCGCCTATGATGGAGTGAGGGATTATGGTACTTAGGGGGGTGCGTGTCACATAGAGAGAGAACAAGGGCGGAGAGTGTTGGATGGGTCTATATGTAGCGCGAGTGAGACATGTGTATGTGTGAACCAGGGAGATATAAAGTTTGAGAGAGATAGAGGAGCCCCAATAAGGCTGAGTGGTGCGTCAGATAGCCGAGAGGGGGAAAGAGATATTCCATCCGCTCGATAATGAAGTGCATGTAAAAAAATTAGAAGTCGAACTTTGGAAACATTGATCAGGTTTTACGCAAATGTTATTTATATCTACAATACCAAAGATACATCATATGAAACAACATCTCATGATGAATCTAATGGTATATGTTTGCCGTTCTAGATGTAAATGTTTTTCTCCACATACATGGTCAAACTTTGTGATGTTTGAATTTTCAATAAATCTATATGCTATGGACCGAAGAGAGTGCCTAAGTCGAGAGAGATCAAGTGTGTGTGAAGGAGAATGAGTGAGTGTGCAAAAAGAGTATGTGTGTGGAAGAGAAAGGGACAACAAACGGTAAATTAGAGAGAGTGTGTGTTTTTCCTTTCTTATGCAAACATATCACGCATGCATCTCCGAGATAGAAAAGCGAGGTGAGGAGATACACGAAGATAGCTAGTGCATGATTGTTTGCAACGGAGAGAGACACCCCTCTAGCACATGTCCAATAGAGGTCTGGCCAACAAGGAACAAAGGTCGAGAGGGACACATGGAGAACATGGACGCATGGGGAGGGAGAGAGGGTGTGTTTGTGATAGAGAGATCCCCTTGAGATCGTGAGGGGACTTATATGGGTGGCAGATCGAGGGAGGTGCATGCGAGATAGAAAGATGCCCAGAGAGAAATCAAGATAGACCATGCACATGTTTGTGATGGAGACAAAGATTAGCTAGTCATATACATATAGGAGGGGACTACGTGTGCCTACATTTGAGTGAGAGACCATCATACTTGGCTAGGCATGAGATTGTGTGTGTGTGCATATGTGAGATGGAGAGAGAACGAGGGAGAGAGATAAATTTTTAGATGGGTCTATCGAGTGCGAGTGAGATATGCATGTGTATGTGTGACCTATGTAGATGGAGAGTTTGACAGAGAGGGAAGAGCTCCGAGACAACCGAGTGGTGCGTGAGAGAGTTACAGGCAATGAGCCAAGGAATTTGTGTGCGTACGATGAGTGCACCCAAGATATTTAGCTTGGACTAGAGAATCATACATAGTGTGCGAGAGAGACCTATAGATGGAGTATATATGCATGCGAACTAGAAAGACCCCCCCACACACACACACACACACAGAGAGAGAGAGAGGCGGAGAGAGACAGAGAGAGAGGGAGAGGGACCAACAAGGTTTGTGTGTTGGATGCGTGTGACAGAATTGAAGATTGTCGGCGAGAGAGAGAGAGCAGGAGTCCGGGAGAGGGGGAGGCCGCGTTTTATGCATCAAAGACTGATATAAACCATGTTTCGATATAAACTTGCATTCAAATATTTAAATTGGAGAACATGTTGTCTGTAATCCACACATGAATGGAGATATGCGTATATCAAACAAGTTCATTAATTTTACTCTCAACATGTTCATGGAGTACTATAATACTGTACAACATGCTACTCGATTGAGGTGTTTAATTTTGGATTTAGTTCACTATTTTGACCTGGTGAACGAGCTATTTCATTGCATCGAGATATTTCATTTTGGGTTTGATTCCCGCTTTTGAGTGGGTCAACTATTTGTCATGTAGTAAATCGCTAGCAATGAGCATGTAAAAACACATTACTCCCGAGCATCATCTCTCCATCTAAAAAATAAGTGGTAAGCTAATATTTCAAAATTTGATTCGAATTGACTTGGTAAGTTAGACGTGGATGCTCGTTCTCCCAAAAGTTGAATGAACCGTTAAACACCCTCTGCTCGGTGGAATTCGCCCGAGCAAATAAATGGGAGACGCGAAATTACTGGCCTATGTGGGACACGCATCAATTGGCCCATTGTACATCGAGGGTAGGTTCGTAACTTCATCCAAGCGCGCTTTCTCCTCGGCCGAAATGACATGTGCCGAATAATTCATAAACCATGGTCGGCAAAACACCCTCTCCTCGCCCGAAATAGCTCGCGCCCACTATTTCAAAAACACGCTCTCCTCGCCCAAAATCGCTCGCGCCCACTATATTTCAAAACACGCCCTCCTCGCCCGAAATCGCTCGCGCCCACTATATTTCAAAACATGCCCTCCTCGCCCGAAATCACTCACGCCCACTATTTGGGAGAAGCAAAGTTACTCTACTATCCCCGACCCTCAGTACACAGACCCAAGCCAAGAAGCCTAAAGCGAAGGGTAGAACTGTACCCCCCCACACACACACACATTTCAGACAAATGCGTCCGTAAGACATGGTTCCCCCTCCCAATTCCCCATTCATAACTTGTGGGCACCAAATCACCTTCTCCCCGGAAGCTCCCTTCTCCCGAGCCACGAAACCTCAGCCCCTCCTCCATGGCGCCCCCACCGCACCAAATTCACAGCCGCCCTCCTCTCTAATCCCGGAGACGCTGTCCATTTGACTTCATGCACTGGGCCGTGTGCCTCTTACTCCGTGCTGCCGGAGCTGCCTTGACGACGGCCGCGTGAACCGTACCGGAGCCGATTCACCCCCGCCGTTGTTCCCGGCACCGGAGCGGCTCCAACTTTGGACCCGTCCAGAGCCCCAGTGCGGTTTTCCCGTAGCCGTCGACCATCGTGACATCTCTACTTCCCTGCCGCCGGTAGCCACCGCAACCGCGCCGGCCTCACCGACTAGGCACTGGATCTTCCTACTTCACCGGGCCGCCAGATAGGTCACACCCTCATCTCAAATCACTTTATTTAGGCGTTAGTTGTCTGAATTTTTATTCTGGGCCAATCGATTCCCAATGGGAAGCAGCACCCCTCGAGTCGGCGGAGCTCCTAGGCTGCTGGTTGGCTGGAGTCTAACGTAAGGGTGCGGGGGTGCAAGTTCGCCATGGAAGCAGCACTTAGATGGATATCTTAGAGTTGCGTGGGTTGAAGGTACTGCCGCCGCTGGATCTGGGTGACGGCGAGTCTTTGTGCATTGGCCTGGGGGCGACGCAACCACGGTAGTGCGGTGGGCCGGAGAGCGGGGTTTTGGTCGGGGCCATGGACGGTGGAGGCAGGCTGCTCTGCCGGTGGTCGCTGGCTCTTCAGGGAAGATTTCGAACAGTGTCAGCCGGGAGGCACAAGACGGCCATCAAGCCATCCGGCGTAGATCAGACAGTACCAAAATAAAATAAAATCATGTGACCCCAATTTAGTATTCAGTCAACAGACATGTGACCACTCTCATACCTTGCTGTTGATCTCTTAGAGATGTGTCGTTCTTAACATTATGTGTTTTCTGCATCTTCAGCCACACCGTCTGCCGACTCACCACAGCTGCTCCAACAAGGAAAGCATGCACCAGAAGGGAGCTATAGTCCCCACTCAACAGTTCCCTGCATTGAATGCGCGTGCCCGACATAGACAGCCACAAAAAATGTAGGGCCATCGACAAGTCAACACATGATGCTCTCTCCTATGGATGGCGGCCAGATAGGTTGTACCCTCATCTTACTTGTGTGCAACATTTATGGCTTTTTTATTCATCTAAGCATTGAAAATAGATTATCACATTTCACTGTATATTCATGCTGATCTCTTACGGGTCTTGTTCAGGAGTTAACGATGTTCCATAGTTCAGCTAAGAGACTTGTTCTTTAGGTAACGTTGTTCCATAGTTATCATCCATCAGCCAATGCTATCCCACAGGCTGCTGATTATAGTATTATACCACTTCTAGTATAACCTATGTTGTTCCTTAATACTTTTGTGTGCCATCTAGTTAATCTTGAGTACAAACGATACATATTCTGTTGCTTTCATCTGTGTTCTCCCTTTAGTTTTTGATACCTGTTGCTGCTAGTTAACCCCAGTCCTACTATTTATGTCATCCCCTACAGGCACTCATTACATAAATCTAACTACTAGTTGTCTTCCATGCATGTCAGATGTAATTGCACACACCGATTTATCCACAAGAACCTCATGGAGCAATGTAACGGCCAACAAACTTGACGTCAATGATACCCAATATGATGGAACATGTAAAGGCAGTTCTTCACAAGACTTGCAGAAAGATGACGAATCCAATTCACCCCATAAGGTCCTTGCTCTAACTTGGCCCTTGATATGGGTACAACATGCATATAATGTCCTGGAGTGCATCTACTCTGTTGCAATGCCTTGTGCTTCCCCTGTTGATCATGCATGTAAATATGGCATGCTTTCCTGTTTTTCAGTACGTATTCCATTAATGATAACATGTTTTCAAATTCAAGTACTATCATTCTACTCTATCGCAATGCCATCTGCTTAGTTTGGACATCATGCTTCTCAATATCTTATGCATTGTTATTCATCAGTATGTACTTCATCTATCTACCATACCATGTTCTTTTTTTACACTGAAGTGTTGTTCTAGTGGTCTCTTGCAATGCCATCTCTGTTTCCCAATCATACACGCATATGTTGCCTTAGTGCTTTTCTGTAATGTATTCCGCTAGCATACAATTTTACATTCAAGTAGTGTTTCTTACATAGTTGTCCTGTCGTATCCCTAGCTCTTACATCATACCCCCTCCTTCCGGATTACATGTCGCAGAAATAGATAAAACTGGATGTATCTAGAACTGAAATACGCCTAGACCCATCCATTTATTTCCAGATGGAGGGAATACATGTCAATATGTCAAGCCTTTCTATTCTTCAGCACCTATTCCATCTCTGCTAATTGAAGCACCATTTTTATATATAAGGCATGCAAGGGGAAGACGGCTATGTTAGAATCTGAAGGGTTACAAACCAGGTCTTTGCAAAAGATCCAAACGCCAGGAGATAATAAACCAACTCCAGTTTTCATAGATACTGCTCCAGCACAGAGAAACCCAACTCCCACTGATAATAAGTAGATTCCAGTGGCCAAAGAACTAGTCCGCTCCAGTCAAGTAAAAATATGTCAACTCCATTCTAAGAAGCGTGTGCGTATCCTCGCATCATGAAATTTTATAGCATTCTGATCATATTTTCTACATATTTCTTACCCATCTCTCTTTTAGAAAATAAGCTTAAAGGATAGAAGATTTTCTGTTCTCGGATCGTATTCGAGGAAAGTATCTTGCGGGAATTCTCTGTGCTCCAATGCTGATGTAAGTACCTGCTGTATATCACTATATTTTTACATCAGCATGTATTTTGTTAATCGGTGTGAATCCAACCTTTACCTGTTCTAAATTCAGTTGTAGCAAAATGTTAAATGCGACAATGTTGATTTTTGTAAGGAAAACTGCCTGGTAGTTTTGCATACTGAGCTGCATGAGTGTACTATCTCATAACATGCACATTACTGAATTGTAGTGCTGCTCTGGTTGCCCATTCATTCATTGTGTCAATGTTGCTTTCGTAGTACCTTACCTGGTCGATGATAGATGTGCCATATTGTGTTAATTTGGTGTAGGCTGGTGTGGTCTGGTTGCCCAAACGTTCATTGTGTCAATGTTGCTTTCCTATTATCTGACCTGGCCAATGATAGAAATGCTAGTGTGTTAATTTGGTGCAGGCTGCTCAAGATAAGAAGACAAACTCTGAAAACAGCAAGGCAACCCCATTGTTTCTTTCCAATAAATCTAGGCCAGGTAATATGGCAATAACTCATGATTAATCTGTTCGGTTCCCCTCCTAATTTATGTTATGATGCAGTGGTCGAGACACTCTCCACTATCAATAATACAAGCCTTCCAAAATCGCCATCTGAATCTGTTCAGTTTCCTCTGTCTCGAATGCAACGGAAAAAATGTATGTCTGTGAACCAATTAATGGATGAAGCATGATGGAAATGGTGGAGGAATCAGAGCTGCACATTCGTGCGCCACAACAACTGATTAATGTTTTCAGTGACAATGTAGCAAAGCAGCAAGAACTTGCCCACATGCTTATGGGCGTCATCCGCGCTGAGGTTGCAGATTGTGATGTTGTAGATCGTTAGGTTATGTTCATTTATTTGCACTGGAATCAATCTTTGATTGGCCAGTGGATGTAATTTCATGTAATATATGCTGGATGTGTGATACTTCTCCAACGTATCTATAATTTTTGATTTCTCCATGCTATATTATCTTCTGTTTTAGATGTTTATGGGCTTTATTATACACTTCTATATTATTTTTGGGACTAACCTATTAACCCAGAGCCCAGTGCCAGTTTCTGTTTTTACCTTGTTTTAGGGTTTCGAAGAAAAGGAAAACCAAAAGGAGTCCAATTGACCTAAAACTTCACGGAACCCATTTTTGGAAGGAAAGAAGCCCAGAAGACTTGAAGTGCACGTAAGGGAAGCTTCGAGGAGGCCACGAGGTAGGGGGCGCGCCCACCCCCCTGGGCGCGCCCTCTACCCTCGTGGCCCCCCTGACGTACTTCTTCTGCCTATATATCTCCACATGCCCTAAAAACATTCCAGAGCATAATAGATCGGGAGTTCCGCCGCCAGAAGCCTCCGTAGCCACCGAAAGCCAATCAAGACCCATTCTGGCACCCTGCCGGAGGGGGCAATCCCTCTCCGGTGGCCATCTTCATCATCCTGGTGCTCTCCATGACGAGGAGGGAGTAGTTCTCCCTCGGGGCTGAGGGTATGTACCGGTAGCTATGTGTTTGACCTCTCTCTCTCTCTCGTGTTCTTGAGGTGGTACGATCTTGATGTATCTCGAGCTTTGCTATTATAGTCGGATCTTATGTTTCTCCTCCCCCTCTACTCTCTTGTAATGGATTGAGTTTTCCCTTTGATGTTATCTTATCGGATTGAGTCTTTAAAGATTTGAGAACACTTGATGTATGTCTTGCCATGCGTATCTGTGGTGATAATGGGATACCACATGATTCACTTGATGTATGTTTTGGTGATCAACTTGCGGGTTCCGCCCATGAACCTATGCATAGGGGTTGGCACACGTTTTCGTCGTCATTCTCCGGTAGAAACTTTAGGGCACTCTTTGAGGACCTATGTGTTGGTTGAATAGATGAATCTGAGATTGTATGATGCATATCGTATAATCATACCCACGGATACTTGATGTGACATTGGAGTATCTAGGTGACATTAGGGTTTTGGTTTATTTGTGTCTTCAGGTGTTATTCTAGTACGAACTCTAGGGCTGTTTGTGACACTTATAGGAATAGCCCAATGGATTGATTGGAAAGAATAACTTTGAGGTGGTTTCGTACCCTACCATAATCTCTTCATTCGTTCTCCACTATTAGTGACTTTGGAGTGACTCTTTGTTGCATGTTGAGGGATAGTTATGTGATCCAATTATGTTATCATTGTTGAGGAAACTTACACTAGTGAAAGTATGAACCCTAGGCCTTATTTCCACGCATTGCAATACCATTTACGCTCACTTTTATCATTTGTTACCTTGCTGTTTTTATAATTTCAGATTACAAATACCTTTATCTACTATCCATATACCACTTGTATCACCATCTCTTCGCCGAACTAGTGCACCTTTACAATTTACCATTGTATTGGGTGTGTTGGGGACACAAGAGACTCTTTGTTATTTGGTTGCAGGGTTGCTTGAGAGAGACCATCTTCATCCAACGCCTCCTACGTATTGATAAACCTTAGGTCATCCACTTGAGGGAAATTTGCTACTTTCCTACAAACCTTTGCACTTGGAGGCCCAACAACGTCTACAAGAAGAAGGTTGTGTAGTAGACATCAAGCTCTTTTCTGGCGCCGTTGCCGGGGAGGTGAGTGCTTGAAGGTATATCTTTAGATCTTGCAATCGTGTCTTTTAGTTTCTTGTTTTATCACTAGTTTAGTTTATAAAAGAAAATTACAAAAAATGGAATTAAGTTTGCCTCATACGCTTCATCTTTTTAATATCTTTCGTGAGTATGATGGAAACGATAATTGTGCTCAAGTGCTAGAAGAAGAAATCTATAAAATGTTTGGCACTAAATATTTGAATGATGAGCATGATTTCAATGTTGTTAGTACGAATTCTTTGAATATCCATGATGCTAATGATATTCAAAGCCACAAGCTTGGGGAAGCTATGTTTGATGAAGATGATATTTTTTGTCCCCCAAGTTTTGATGAGAAAATTTATTATGATGAAAGCATGCCTCCTATCTATGATGATTATTGTGATGACACGTATGCTTTAAAGAATAATAATAACAATGAACCTTGTCATCTTGATCTTAATTTTCAATCACATGATAGTTATTTTGTTGAGTTTGCTCCCACTATTATTCATGAGAAGAATTTTGCTTATGTGGAGAGTAGTAAATTTTCTATGCTTGTAGAGCATCAAAAGAATGCTTTAAGCGCTGGTTATATTGTTGAATTCATTCATGATGCTACTGCTAATTATTATGAGGGAGGAATATATGCTTGTAGGAACTGCAATAATATCAAATTTCCTCTTTATGTGCTTAAAGTTTTGAAGTTATGCTTGTTTTGCCCTCCTATGCTAGTTGATTATTGTTCCCATAAGTTGTTTGCTCACAAAATCCCTATGCATAAGAAGTATGTTAGACTTAAATGTGCTAGTCATATTCTTCATGATGCTCTCTTTATGATTCAATTCTTATCTTTTATGTGAGCATCATCGAAATTATCATGCCTAGCTAGGAGCGTTAAACGATAGCGCTTGTTGAGAGGCAACCCAACTTTACTTTTGTTCCTTGCTTTTTGCTCATGTTTAGTAATAAATAATTCATATAGCCTATGTTTAGATGTGGTTTTATGCATTTAATTAGTGTTTGTGCCAAGTAGAACCTTTGGGAAGACTTGGGGGAAGTCTTTGCGATCATGCTGTAAAAAACAGAAACTTTAGCGCTCACGAGAATTGCTGCCATTTTTATTTGGAGAGTGATATTTAGTTAATTCTTTTTGCATATGATTAATAGATAAATCCCTCACGTCCATCAATTTATTTTAGAATTTTATGAGTTCCATAATTATACGTTTGATTCAGATTACTACAGACTGTTCTGTTCTTGACAGATTCTGTATTTCATGTGTTGTTTACTTATTTTGATGAATCTATGGCTATTAAAAGAGTTTATAAACCATAGATAAGTTGGAATACAGTAGTATTAACACTAATATAAATAAATAATGAGTTCATTACAGTACCTTGAAGTGGTGTTTTGTTTTCTTTCGCTAACGGAGCTCACGAGTTTTCTGTTAAGTTTTGTGTTGTGAAGTTTTCAAGTTTTGGGTAAAGATTTGATGGACTATGGAATAAGGAGTGGCAAGAGACTAAGCTTGGGGATTCCCAAGGCAACCCAAGGTAATATTCTAGGACAACCAAAAGCCTAAGCTTGGGGATGCCCCGGAAGGCATCCCCTCTTTCGTCTTCATTCATCGGTAACTTTACTTGGAGCTATTTTTTTATTCGCCACATGATATGTGTTTTGCTTGGAGCGTAATTTTATTTCATTATGTTTTTCTTGCTGTTTGAATAAAATACCAAGATCTGAAAATCTTAAATATTAGAGAGTCTTCACATAGTTGCATAATTATTCGACTACTTATTGATCTTCACATATATCTTTCGGAGTAGTTTGTTGTTTGCTCTAGTGCTTCACTTATATCTTTTTAGGGCACGGTGGTGGTATTATAGAAATAGATGAACTCTCATGCTTCACTTATATCATTTTGAGAGTTTTAAACAGCATGGTAATTTTCTTAAATAATCCTAATATGCTAGGCATCCAAGAATAGTAAAAACTTTCATATAGAGTATTGAATACTAAGAGAAGTTTGACGCTTGATGATTGTTTTGAGATATGGAGATGGTGATATTAGAGTCAGGTTAGTTGAGTAGTTGTGAATTTGAGAAATACTTGTGTTGAAGTTTGTGATTCCCATAGCATGCACGTATGGTGAACCGTTATGTGATGAAGTCGGAGCATGATTTATTTATTGATTGTCTTCCTTCTGAGTGGCGGTCGGGGACGAGCGATGGTCTTTTCCTACCAATCTATCCCCCTAGGAGCATGCGCGTAGTACTTTCTTTCAATAACTAATAGATTTTTGCAATAAGTATGTGATTTCTTTATGAATAATGTTGAGTCCATGGATTATACGCACTCTCACCCTTCCACCTTTGCTAGCCTCTCTAATACCGCGCACCTTTCGCCGGTATCATACACCTACCATATACCTTTCTCAAAACAGCCACCATACCTACCTATTATGGCATTTACATAGCCATTTAGGGATATATTGCCATGCAACTTTCCACCGTTCCATTTATTATGACACGCTTCATCATTGTCATATTGCTATGCATGATCATGTAGTTGACATTGTATTTGTGGCAAGGCCACCGTTCATAATTCTTTCATACATGTCACTCATGCATCATTGCACATCCTGGTACACCGCCGGAGGCATTCATATAGAGTCATATTTTGTTCTAAGTATCGAGTTGTAATTCTTGAGTTGTAAGAAAAATAAAAGTGTGATGATCATCATTATTAGATCATTGTCCTAGTGAGGAAAGGATGATAGAGACTATGATTCCCCCACAAGTCGGGATGAGACTCCGGACGGAAAATAAATAAAAGAGGCTAAAGAAGCCCAAATAAAAAAGAGAAAGAAAAGAGGCCATAAAAAAGAGAAAAGGCCAAAATTAAAAAAATTAAAAAAATGAGAGAAAAAGAGAGAAGGGACAATGTTACTATCCTTTTACCACACTTGTGCTTCAAAGTAGCACCATGATCTTCATATTAGAGAGTCTCTCATGTTATCACTTTCATATACTAGTGGGAATCTTTCATTATAGAACTTGTCTTGTATATTCCAATGATGGGCTTCCTCAAATTGACCTAGGTCTTCATGAGCAAGCAAGTTGGATGCACACCCACTTAGTTTCTTTTTGAGCTTTCATATACTTATAGCTCTAGTGCATCCGTTGCATGGCAATCCCTACTCACTCACATTGATATCTATTAATGGGCATGTCCATAGCCCGTTGATACACCTAGTTGATGTGAGACTATCTTCTCCTTTTTGTCTTCTCCACAACCACCATTCTATTCCACCTATAGTGCTATGTCCATGGCTCACGCTCATGTATTGCGTGAACATTGAAAAAGTTTGAGAACATCAAAAGTATGAAACAATTGCTTGGCTTGTCATTGGGGTTGTGCATGATTTAAATATGTTGTGTGGTGAAGATGGAGCATAGCCAGACTATATGATTTTGTAGGGATAACTTTCTTTAGCCATGTTATTTTGAGAAGACATAATTGCTTTGTTAGTATGCTTGAAGTATTCTCATTTTTTTGTCAATATGAACTTTTATCTTGAATCTTTCGGATCTGAATATTCATGCCACAATCAAGAAGAATTACATTGAAATTATGCCAAGTAGCACTCCGCATCAAAAATTCTGTTTTTATCATTTACCTACTCGAGGACGAGCTGGAATTAAACTTGGGGATGCTGATACGTCTCCAACGTATCTATAATTTTTGATTGCTCCATGCTATATTATCTTCTGTTTTGGATGTTTATGGGCTTTATTATACACTTTTATATTATTTTTGGGACTAACCTATTAACCCAGAGCCCAGTGCCAGTTTCTGTTTCTACCTTGTTTTAGGGTTTCGAAGAAAAGGAAAACCAAACGGAGTCCAATTGACCTGAAACTTCACGGAACCCATTTTTGGAAGGAAAGTAGCCCAGAACACTTGATGTGCACGTAAGGGAAGCTTCGAGGAGGCCACAAGGTAGGGGGCTCCCCCTCCACCCTCGTGGGCCCCTCGTGGCCCCCCTGACGTACTTCTTCCGCCTATATATCTCCATATACCCTAAAAACATCCGAGAGCACAATAGATCGGGAGTTCCGCCTCTAGAAGCCTCCGTAGCCGCCGAAAGCCAATCAAGACCCGTTCTGGCACCCTGCCGGAGGGGGCAATCCCTCTCCGGTGGCCATCTTCATCATCCCGGTGCTCTCCATGACGAGGAGGGAGTAGTTCTCCCTCGGGGCTGAGGGTATGTACCAGTAGCTATGTGTTTGACCTCTCTCTCTCTCTCTCGTGTTCTTGAGGTGGTACGATCTTGATGTATCGCGAGCTTTGCTATTATAGTTGGATCATATGTTTCTCCTCCCCCTCTACTCTCTTTTAATGGATTGAGTTTTCCCTTTGAAGTTATCTTATCAGATTGAGTCTTTAAATATTTGAGAACACTTGATGTATGTCTTGCCGTGCGCTGTGGTGACAATGGGATACCACATGATTCACTTGATGTATGTTTTGGTGATTAACTTGCGGGTTCTGCCCATGAACCTATGCATAGGGGTTGGCACACGTTATCGTCATGATTCTCCAGTACAAACTTTGGGGCACTCTTTGAGGTCCTATGTGTTGGTTGTATAGATGAATCTGAGATTGTGTGATGCATATCGTATAATCATACCCACGGATACTTGAGGTGACATTGGAGTATCTAGGTGACATTAGGGTTTTGGTTGATTTGTGTCTTAAGGTGTTATTCTAGTACGAACCCTAGGGCTGTTTGTGACATTTATAGGAATAGCCTAATGGATTGATTGGAAAGAATAACTTTGAGGTCGTTTCGTACCCTACCACAATCTCTTCATTCATTTTGCGCTATTAGTGACTTTGGAGTGACTCTTTGTTGCATGTTGAGGGATAGTTATGTGATCCAATTATGTTATCATTGTTGAGGAAACTTACTCTAGTGAAAGTATGAACCCTAGGCCTTATTTCCACGCATTGCAATACCGTATACGCTCACTTTTATCATTAGTTACCTTGCTGTCTTTATAATTTCAGATTACAAATACCTTTATCTACTATCCATATACCACTTGTATCACCATCTCTTCGCCGAACTAGTGCACCTATACAATTTACCATTGTATTGGGTGTGTTGGGGACACAAGAGACTCTTTGTTATTTGGTTGTAGGGTTGCTTGAGAGGGACCATCTTCATCCTACGCCTCCTTCGGATTGATAAACCTTAGGTCATCCACTTGAGGGAAATTTGCTACTGTCCTACAAACCTCTGCACTTGGAGGCCCAACAACGTCTACAAGAAGAAGGTTGTGTAGTAGACATCAACGCCGACCCCCCGGGCGCGTGAGCCTACCTCGTGGACGACTCGGGCACCTCCTTGACGTGAGACCGACGCCAATATTCATATAAATGCAGAAACCTCCAGAAATTAACCTAGATCGGGAGTTCCGCCGCCAGAAGCCTCTGTAGCCACCAAAAACCAATCTAGGCCCTCTCTGGCACCCTGCAAGAGGGGGCCATCATCACCAGAGGGCATGGAGGAGGATCCCGGAGGGGCCATCATCACCATGAAGGCCAAGGAGAAGAGGGAGAACCTCTCCCCATCTAGGGGGAGGCCATGGAGGAGGAAGCACAAGGAGGAGAACCTCTCCTCCTCTCTCTCGGTGGCACCGGAGTGCCATTGGGAGGGGAATCATCGCCGCGGTGATTGTCTTCATCAACACCACCATCATCATCACCATCGTCATATCTTTTACGCGGTCCACTCTCCCGCACCCCGTTGTAATCCCTACTTGAACATGGTGCTTTATGCCACATATTATGATCCAATGATGTGTTGCCATCCTATGATGTTTTGAGTAGATATCTTCTGTCTTTGGGTTGATTGATGATCTAGATTGGTACGAGTTGTATGTTTTATTTTGGTTCTGTCCTATGGTGCCCTCTGTGTCGCGCAAGCATGAGGGATTCCCGCTTTAGGGTGTTGCAATACGTTTAAGATTCGCTTATAGTGGGTTGCGTGAGTGACTGAAACACAAACCCGAGTAAGGGGGTTGTTGCGTATGGGATAAAGAGGACTTGATGCTTTAATGCTATGGTTGGGTTTTACCTTAATGATGTTTAGTAGTTGCGGATGCTTGCTAGAGTTCCAATCATAAGTGCATATGATCCAAGAAGACAAAGTATGTTAGCTTATGCCTCTCCCTCATATGAAATTGCAATGACGACTATCGGTCTTGTTAAGAATTGCCTAGGACAATTCTGCACACCGATCCACCATTATTCCATACTCGCTATTTAAAATATTTAGTAATATATTCTAACTTTATGATAACAGCACCTACTTTTATATTTTAGCTCTCCAATATCATACAAAGTTATCCACTTCATACCCACAACGTAGTTTTATTTCTCGTTTCTAGTTGGAAGCAAACGTTCGGTGTACGTAGAGTCGTATCGGTGGCAGATTGGGCTTGAGAGAATATTGATCTTACCTTTAGCTCTTTGTGGGTTCGACACTCCATACTTATCACTTCCAGCTTTGGAAATTGCTAAGATGATTCCCTGCACTTGGGGATTATCAAGCTCTTTTCTCGCGCCGTTGCCGGGGAGCAATAGCGTGGGGTTGATATTCTCATGTGTGCTTGTTTGCTTTCTTCACTAAGTAGATTTTGTTTTTCCTTTTTTTGTTTCAGTTTAGTTGTGGCCGAAACATACAATTTTTTTAATTAATGAAAATACAAAAAAAAACTTGCCTCTCATGCCTAAAAAGTTTTTCAAAAAGAGAAGTGATTGGAAAGTTATGCATTGAAGAAGTGAGGGTCGACCTTGAGCACTTGTGTTCATGCTCACGGAAAAAATGTAAAATTTTTCATGGAAGTTTCTCTGTAAATACTTATCCCCTTATATATATATATCCATTGTATTATAAAAATAATGTGCCAAGCTTTGGTTTTAGGATGATTAGATTGCATGTTTACTATGTGCAGAACAAAAACAGAAACTTTGGCTGTAGCGCGTGATTTTACATTTTTTGATGGAAAGTCGGATGGGTCTGAAACTTTTTGCACATTTAATTCTGTACAAATTTTTCAAATTTTCAAATATATTTCATAATTTTTGGAGTTACAAAAGTTTACTAAACCTCCAAATTACTACAGACTGTCCTGTTTTAGACATATTCTGTTTTTCGTGTGTTGTTTGCTTATTTTGATGCATCTATGGCTAGTATCGGAGGGTATGAACCATAGAGAAGTTGGAATACAGTAAATGTAGTTCTAATATGAAATTGTAATGAGTTTTAAACAGTACCTAAAGGTAGTGATTTGCTTTATTATACTAACGGATCTCACAAAGTTTTTGTTAAAGTTTTGTGTGGATGAAGTGTTCGAAGATCGAGGAGCTATCAATATGAGAAGAATAAAGAGAGGCAAGAGCTCAAGCTTGGGGATGCCCAAGGCACCCCAAGTAAATATTATAAGGATACTCAAGCATCTAAGCTTGGGGATGCCCCGGTTGGCATCCCATCTTTCTTCTTCAACAATTATCGGTATACCTCGGTTTTTGTTTTGTTCACATGATTTGTGTCCTTTGTGTTTTTATTTTTCTTTAAGAACCATGCTAGCATGAGATGTACCTTCATCAATTTATAGAATACTTCATGTGCTTCACTTATATCTTCTAAGTATGATCTTATAGAATTGCTCTTTGAGCTTCACTTAAATATTTTGAGTATGGTTTTATAGAATGCTTCGTGTGCTTCACTTATACATTTTGAGCTTGGATATTGGTTAGTCTATATTAATTGTATAACTCTCCATGAACTTCACTTATATCTTTTGGATTATGAATAATACTATAATCTAGATCTGGAAGAGTGTCAACTTTAGTTAGTAATGATTCCACTATTCCGAATGAGAAGAATTTTGCTTATGTGGAGAGTAGTAAAATTTCTATGCTTGTAGATGATGAAAAGAATGCTTTGTGTGATGGTTATATTGTTGAATTCATTCATGATGCTACTGAAAATTATTATGAGGGAGGAATACATGCTTGTAGGAGTTGCAACATTATCAAGTTCCTCTCTATGTGCTTAAAGTTTTGAAGTTATACTTGTTTTGCCTTCCTATGCTAGTTGATTCTTGTTCCCATAAATTGTGTGCTCACAAAATCCCTAGGCATAGGAAGTGGGTTAGGTTTAAATGTGCTAGTCATATTCTTCATGATGCTCTCTTTATGTTTTAATTCTTATGTTTTATGTGAGCATCATTGAAGTCATCATGCCTAGCTAAAAAGACATTAAAGAAAAACGCTTGTTGGGAGACAACCCAATATTTACCCTTACTATTTTTGTGTTTTCTCATGATTAAGATACTGTATTAATAATGTATTATATCTTTTGTTTCAATAAAGTGCCAAGTAAGACCTTTGGGAAGACTTGGGTGAAAGTTAATGTGATCTTGCTGTAAAAAACAGAAACTTTGCGCTCACGAGATTAGCTGCCACTTTTTACAGAAGAGTGCGATTGACTTGATTCTTTTTTCAGAAGATTAATAGACAAATTCCTCACGTACAAAAGTTTATTTCATAATTTTTGGAGTAGCAGAAGTATGGTTGGTGTTCAGATCATTATAGACTGTTCTGTTTCTGACAGATTCTGTTTTCATTGCATAGTTTGCTTGTTTTCTAGTTTCTATGGCTTATATTTCTCAATATAAATTGTAGGAATGATATGGTACAGTAGGCATTGTGTGAGAACAATTATGAGCCTTGTCTTTGATAGTACGAAAGTGAATGGTTTACTCTTTATCATACTAACCTATCTCACGAAGTTCCGTTAAGTTTTGTGTGATTGAAGTTTTCAAGCTTTGGGTGAGATATCGATTTGAGGAGAATAAGGAGTGGAAAGACCCTAAGATTGGGGATGCCCAAGGCACCCCAAGGTAATATTCAATGAAGACTCAAGCGCCTAAGCTTGGGGATGCCCCGGAAGGCATCCCCTCTTTCGTCTTCAAAACTATCGGTATACCTTACTCGGAGCTATATTTTTATTCGTCACATGATATGTGTTTTGCTTGGAGCGTATTTTCAACTTTACTTGCTGTTTGAATAAAATCATTGGATCTGAATTATTAAATGAAAAAGAATCCTCCCATGGCTATTTAATTATTTGACTACTCAGTGTCCTTCACTATTATCTTTTGGAGTAGTTTGTCATTTACTCACGTGCTTCACGTATATCCTATGAGTAAATGGTTGAATAATCGAATATCATAAATCTCAATTTATATATGTTTCATATGCTTATATCATGGGGAGTAATGACTTCACACCGAATAAGTATAGGTAGTAAACTTATTGAAAGTTAGCAAACGTAGAATTGGTCACTTGAACAATTCATGAAAGAATAATGAGGGAAGAGAGATTTCACATATAAATATAATATCTTGGACATCTTTTATGATTGTGAGCACTCGTTAAAATATGACATGTTAAAAGGTTGATGTTGGACAAGGAAGACAGTGTAATGGGTTATGTTTTCTTATATCTGAAATAAAGTATATTGTCATGGATCATTCAACATGCTGAGCTTGCCTTTTCCCCTCATGCTAGCCAAATTCTTTGCACCAAGTATTGCCATGAGAGTCCACCATACCTACCTATGGATTGAGTAAGATCCTTCAAGTAAGTTGTCATTGGTGCATGCAATTAAAATTTCTCTCTAAATATGTATGATCTATTAGTGTAGAGAAAATAAGCTTTATACGATCTTGTGATGTGGAAGCAATAAAAGCGACGGACTGCATAATAAAGGTGCCTATCACAAGTGGCAATATAAAGTGACGTTCTTTCGCATTAAGATTTTGTGCATCCAACTATAAAATCGCATGACAACCTCTGCTTCCCTCTGCGAAGGGCCTATCTTTTATTCTTGTCTTACACCTTATGCAAGAGTCGTGGTGATCTTCACCTTTCCTTTTTACATTTTATCATTTCGCAAGCACATTGTGTTGGAAAGATCCTGATATATATATATATATCCAATTGGATGTAAGGCATCATGAACCATTATTGTTGACATTACCCTTGAGGTAAAAGGTTGGGAGGCGAATCTATAAGCCCCTATCTTTCTCTGTGTCTGATTAAAATTTTGAACCCATAAATATCGCGTGAGTGTTAGCAATTGTGAAAGACTAAATGATAGTTGAGTATGTGAAGTTTGCTGAATCAAAGCTCTGACATAGACTCTTCCTGAAAATATGATGAATTGTAATTGTGTGATGACTAATAACACGGTTTGTTAGTTCTCAAGAAAGTTTATGATCTATACTTTAACATGTGAATAGTTTGTTACTTGATCATGAGAAGTCTTATGAGTTGAGCTACTGTTATGATATATGATGATGCTAGAAAAGGTGATTGAAATTATCATTGATCAAACTTGTGCACTTGCTAGCATTCACACTTCATAAATTATTTCTTTTATCATTTACCTACTCGAGGACGAGCGGGAATTAAGATTGGGGATTGGGGGAGTCCTGGATTAGGGGTCTCCGGACAGCCGGACTATCTCCATTGGCCGGACTGTTAGACTATGAAGATACAAGATTGAAGACTTCGTCTCGTGTCCGGGTGGGACTCTACTTGGCGTGGAAGGCAAGCTGGGCAATACGGATATGGATATCTCCTCCTTTGTAACCGACCTTGTGTAACCCTAACCCTCTCCGGTGTCTATATAAACCGAAAGGTTTTAGTCCGTAGGACAATAACCATAACATACAATCATACCATAGGCTAGCTTCTAAGGTTTAGCCTCTCTGATCTCGTGGTAGATCTACTCTTGTACTACCCATATCATAAATATTAATCAAGCAGGACGTAGGGTTTTACCTCCATCAAGAGGGCCCGAACCTGGGTAAAACATTGTGTCCCCTGCCTCTTGTTACCATCCGACCTAGACGCACAGTTCGGGACCCCCTACCCGAGATCCGCCGGTTTTGACACCGTCATTGGTGCTTTCATTGAGAGTTCCTCTGTGTCATCACCGTTAGGCTTGATGGCTCCTGCTATCATCGATAGCGATGCGGTCTAGGGTGAGACTTTTCTCCCCGGACAGATCTTCGTATTCGGCGGCTTTGCACTACGGGCTAATTCGCTTGGCCATCTGGAGCAGATTGAAAGCTACGCCCCTGGCCATCAGGTCAGACTTGGAAGTTTGAACTACACGGCCGACATCCACGGAGACTTGATCTTCGACGGATTCGAGCCACAGACGGGCGCGCCGCGCTGTCGCGATGGGTATGACCTAGCTGTGCCGCCGAACAGTACCCCAGAGGCTGCGCCTGCATCAGCTCCGACCCTTAGCTCGGAGCCAACTACGCCAGTCGAGGACGGGTGGTTAGACACCGCCTCAGGGGCTGCAGTCTCAACGGCGATCAAGCCGAACACCAGCCTAAACCTCTGCGCAGCCCGTGACTCCAAGGTGCCGGACTCTTTTCCGGACTCTAAACCATCCGCGCCCCTGCCAATCGAATCCGATCGGGCGCTGATCATGGAATTCACCGCCGCGGATATCTTTCAGCACTCTCCCTTCGGCGACATTCTGAATTCACTAAGGTCTCTCTCTTTGTTAGGAGAGCCCTGGCCGGATTATGGCCAACAGGATTGGGATGCGGACGACGAAGAAATTCGACGCCCACCCACCACCCACTTCGTAGCCACTGTCGATGATTTAACCGACATGCTCGACTTCGACTCCGAAGACATTGACGGTATGGACGACGATGTCGGAGATGAACATGAACCAACACCTATAGGGCACTGGAAAGCCACCTCGTCATATGACATATACATGGTGGATACACCCAAAGAAGGCAATGGCGACGGGATAGCGGAGGATGACCCCTCCAAGAAGCAACCCAAACGCCGACGTCAGCGGCGCTGCTCTAAGTCCCGCCAAAGAAAAAGTGGTGATACCGGCATAGGAGATAATAACACTCCGGATAGTGCCGAAGAAAACAACAAACCCCTCCAGCAAGATTTAGAGCAGGAGGATGGAGGAGCCAGCTCTCCTGAGAGAGCGGCAGACGAAGAGGAGGAGGATGACAATTACACCCCCCCTCCGAAGACGAGGCAAGCCTCAGCGACGAAGAATTCGCCGTCCCAGAGGATCCCGTCGAACAAGAGCGCTTGAAGCGCCGGCTTATGGCCACGGCAAATAGCCTGAAGAAAAAGCAGCAGCAGCTTCAAGGTGATCAAGATCTGCTAGCTGACAAATGGACTAAAGTCCTCGCGGCCGAGGAATATAAACTCGAGCGCCCCTCCAAGAGTTACCCAAGGCGCAGGTTACTACCCCGACTGGAGGAAGAAGCGTATGATACGGCTGATCGGCCACCTCGTGGCCGTGATAGAGAGGCATTCCAGCCAAAAGCTCAGCCTCCACCCCAACGCCATCCAAATAAAAAGGCATGGGGAGATACGCCAGACCTGCGAGACATATTGGAGGACAAGGTAAAGCATTCAAGATCGATCTATGGATCACGAGGGCGCACCACTCTGCGAGATGACAAACATCACGCCGGATACAGTAAAAGCAAATCTGGCCGGGCTGAACACAGCGGGCAAGACCCATTCGAGCTGCGTCACAATATAGCCCAATACAGAGGCGCCGCACACCCCTTATGCTTCACAGACGAAGTAATGGAACATCAATTCCCAGAAGGTTTCAAACATGTAAATATTGAATCATACAATGGCACAACAGATCCCGCAGTATGGATCGAGGACTTCCTCCTCCACATCCACATGGCCCGCGGCGATGACTTACACGCCATCAAATACCTCCCACTAAAGCTCAAAGGACCAGCGCGGCATTGGCTTAACAGCTTGCCAGCGGACTCCATTAGCTGTTGGGAAGATCTAGAAGCCGCATTCCTCGACAACTTTCAGGGCACTTATATGCGACCACCAGACGCCGATGATTTGAGCCACATAATTCAGCAGCCAGAAGAGTCGGCCAGGCAATTCTGGACTTGGTTCCTTTGAAAGAAAAATCAAATCGTCGACTGTCCGGATGCGGAGGCCTTAGCGGCTTTCAACCACAACATCCGAGACGAGTGGCTAGCCCAGCACCTGGGTCAGGAAAAGCCGAAATCTATGGCAGCTCTCACGACGCTCATGACCCGCTTTTGTGCGGGAGAAGACAGCTGGCTAGCTCGTAGTAGTAACATATCAAAGAACCATGGTATCTCAGATACCAAGGACGGCAATAGCAGGTCACGTTGCAACAAGCATAAGCGCCGCATTAACAGCGAGAATACTGAGGATACGGCAGTCAATGCCGGATTCAGAGGCTCTAAACCCGGTCAGTGGAAAAAGCCATTCAAACAAAGTACGCCGGGTCCGTCCAGCTTGGACCGTATACTCGATCGCTCGTGTCAAATACACGGCACCGCAGACAAGCCAGCCAATCACACCAACAGGGATTGATGGGTGTTCAAGCAGGCCGGCAAGTTAATTGCCGAAAACAAGGACAAGGGGCCGCATAGCGATGACGAGGAGGAGCCCCGGCAGCCGCACACCAGAGGACAGAAGAGGTTTCCCCCGCAAGTGCGGACGGTGAACATGATATACGCAACCCACATCCGCAAGAGGGAGCGGAAGCGTGCGCTTAGGGACGTATATGTGTTGGAGCTAGTCGCCCCAAAGTTCAACCCTTGGTCCTCCTGTCCGATCACCTTCAATGGCAGGGACCACCCCACTAGTATCCGTCATGGCGGATTCGCCGCACTGGTCCTAGACCCAATCATCGACGGATTTCACCTCACTCGAGTCCTTATGGACGGCGGCAGCAGCCTGAACCTGCTTTATCAGGACACAGTGCGCAAAATGGGTATAGACCCCTCAAGGATCAAACCCTCAAAAACGACCTTTAAGGGCGTCATTCCCGGTGTAGAGGCCCATTGCACAGGCTCAATTACACTGGAAGTTGTCTTCGGATCCCCGGATAACTTCCGAAGCAAAGAGTTACTCTTCGATATAGTCCCGTTTCGCAGTGGTTATCACGCGCTGCTCGGGCGAACCACATTTGCTAGATTCAATGCGGTACTGCATTTTGCATACCTCAAGCTCAAGATGCCAGGACCTCGCGGAGTTATTACAGTCAATGGAAACACAGAGCGCTCTCTCCAAACAGAGGAGCACACCGCAACCCTCGCAGCAGAAACGCAAAGCAGCCTCTCAAGGCAATCAACCAGTTCGGCGCTTCACAGCCCGGACACCTTCAAGCGTGCTCGGGGCAATCGGCAAATAGACCGCCTGGCGCGATCTGAGCTCGCGTAGCAATATGGCGGCCACCCCAATCCCAGCCCAGCGGCGAAACTCATGCCACGCGTACATAATTACGCATTAAAAATAACATGGGCACAGGTGGGGAGGGGGCACAACTACGGCACGCCCCAAGACGCGGCCTAAACCACACTAGGGGCTTCCCGTTTGGTTATTTTTCTTTTTCTTTCAGGACCTTAATCTCTGGAAACACTGTCCGGCAGCACTATTGCCGAACACATGATGCAGCAACCAAGGAGGCAGACAACTACGTTATATCACAGAATTCCCAGGTTGATTACAGTAAACGAGTGAAATATTCAATTTAATATCATTCCTCAGCTTGCCCTTGGAAGGGACATAGTCCTACTCTTTGCTTATCGCACTATCTGTATCACTCTGCTTTAACGCAATTTTTTTATAAATAATGCATGACATTACGACTATTATTGCATTCTTGTTATATATATATATGTGTGTGTGTGTGTGTGTGTGTTCATTAATGACGCCTTGCAACCGTAGACTATGGTATGGCAAATACACCAGGGGCTTACTTACCCCACAATGCGGTGTGAAAAGTCCGAACACTTTCACAAGTGCGGCACCCCGAACTTATAACATTATATGCATCAGCTCCGAATCATGTCTTTGGTCAAATGTTGGGTTTGCCCGGCTCCTATGTTTTGGTACCTTATGTTCCGTTCTATTGGCTAAGGTAGCGCTAGGAGAACTACTGTGATTGTGCCCCGGTTCTGCCGGGCTTAGCACCTTAGTAGAGAAAGCTAAAACTGACTGTCATGATAAGGCGAGAGACTGGTCGCTGTTCGGCGAGGTTTTTTGAGTCCGTAAAGACTTATGCCGCTTAGGGCGAGGGGCCGGCTCTGTCCGACTTATAGGCGTGTATCGCGCCCCGAATTTGGCCTTCCGAATACTAGGGGCTTCGCCGAAATTTAAAATTATAGAATTCTATGGCTAAGTGAGAGTGATAAAGCATTATTAGTCCGGTTGCCTTGTTCGTTGCGCTGAGCACCTCCCTCGAAGGACCCAAATATGGGAACAAGGGTGCTCAGGTTTATCCCGAACACCCCAGCACTCGTGGCATGGGGGCAGAAGCCGAGGACTAGCCATCTCTCAGATTGGATAAACAGCCAAATAGAAGGTAATATTTTAAATAAACAAGTGTTGCATAGCGCATATGAAACAAGTTTTCATAAATATAGGATAAAACGAGCAAGTTTACTCAAATATTACATCTTTCGAACACTCGTCCGCGATGAGACGGGCACCCGGCAGAACACCCTCTTAGTACATTTCGGGGTGGCGGTGCTCCTTGCCCTTTGGCGGCCCCTCCTTGATTAGCTTCATGATGTCTAGCTTGACCCACTACAATTTCACACGGGCGAAAGCCCAGCGTGCACCTTCAATGCAGACAGATCGCTTGACGACCTCCAGCCGCGGGCAGGCATCCACAAGCCGCCTCACCAGGCCGAAGAAGCTGTTCGGAAGGGCGTCGCCAGGCCACAGCCGGACTATAAAGCTCTTCATGGCCTGATCGGCTGCCTTATGTAGCTCGACCATCTGCTTCAGCTGGTCGCTCATTCGCACCGGATGTTCGGCCTCAGCATACTGAGACCAGAACAACTTCTCCGTCGAGCTTCCGTCCTCGGCCTGGTAAAATTGTGCGGCATCGGACACACTGCAGGGCAAATCTGCGAATGCTCTTGAAGAGCTCCGGATCCGGGTAAGTAATCGGTAATTTACTTTTACATGCTTGCTTTGCATATAGAAAGCCTTACCCGCCGCTATCTTCTTCATCGCGTCGATCTCTTGGAGGGCCTTCTGGGCCTCAGCCTTGGCACTCTTTGCACTCTCAAGGGCCACAACACGCTCAGACTCTCGCGTCTTCGAGTCAAGCTCCAATGCCTCGTGCTTCGTCACGAGAGCCTGGAGCTCTTGCTGCACCTCGCCCACCCGAGCCTCGTGCTTCTCTCGCTCGGTGCGCTCCTTGGCCGCTTTATCTTCGGCCTTGGTTAGCGCTTGCTTCAGGGTCGTCACCTCGGTCGTGGCCCCTGGCAAACATACGATGATCCTGTCATTTTGCAATTGCGTCCTCTTTTATATATACATAAGATAGGGTATTACTTACCCTTGTTCTCCTCGAGCTGCCTCTTGGCAAGGCCGAGCTCTTTCCTGGACCCCTCGAGGTCCTGCTTCAGTACGGCGACCTCCGCAATCAGTGCGGCGGACGCCAGCAGCGAAGCCTGCATACGCATATTGACATACTTATATTAGACTCCTGCGATATTATTTGATCCTTTGTTCGGCTTTTCTTTGTGAACACCGAACAGAGCATCAGGGACTACTGTCTATGCGGTAATATTTCTACTACATTTTAAATCACTTACCTCGAAGCCTGTTAGAAGGCTGGCACAGGCTTCAGTCAATCTGCTCTTGGCGGACTGAACCTTCTGGATCACCGCACTCATGATAGTGCGGTGTTCCTCGTCGATGGAAGCGCTGCGAAGCACTTCCAGCAGATTGTCCGGCGCCTCTGGATGGACAGAGGTCACTGGCACAGGCGTCTTGCCCCTCTTAGAAGGAGTCCGCCTGCCCGAGCCCGGAACCGCTGGAGGGTCCGGCGCGGTGTTCGGCTGAGGGCTGAACTCGGAGCTCTCGGGGGCCCCGTCCCCTCGGCTCCCGTAGTCCGGAAGGTCGCCTTGAGGCGCCTCCGGGACTGTCTCCCCTCGATCCGGTGCCTCTTGAGACAACACCTCGGCGTCGTCGGCAGGATGAGGGGAGGTGGCGGTCGGGACTGGATCGCTATCCATGTCCGACGAGCCCAAGGAGCCGTTCGATGATACCTCGATATTGGCTCGTGGCGGCCTGCATAATTGCGTTCGGCGTTAGGGAAAGCAATGCAACGAAGGAATCCTATGAGTTACTCTAGTATCCGAATACTTACGATCTCCCCGGGGGTTTGACCCTGGGCAACCACTCGTCTTCGCCTTCATCGGCGGCGGTGGAACCGTCCGGAAGGAGAGTCCTTCCCTTCTTGGACCCTCCGGCCTCCCCGGTTGGGGCGGCCTTCCTTTTCCTGTCTCCCTCAGTCGGTGGGGGAGCATCTTCTTCTTCTTCCTCATCTTCGGGGGAAGAGTGCGCCGTAGAGTCATCGGACGGTGAGTCCGACGACACCTGGCGTTGGGAACTCTTTCGAGTTCCCTTGGCCTTCTTGGTCTTCTCCGGCACCGTATAAGGGGCCGGAGTCAACATCTTCGCCAGAAGAGCGTCTGCGGGGCCTTCGGGCAAAGGAGCCGGACAGTCGATCTGTTCGGCCATCTTCTGCCAGTCCTGTCAAAGGTATGGGAGTTTAGATCCCGCACAGAGTCAATCTCTGTAAAATAAGTATCCTGTGAAAGGTAAAGCAGCTTACCACACTGGCTTGGCGCTTCACGTTGAATCCGAGATCCTCAGTAATAGGGGGGGTGGACCTCGGTGCTTTTGAATAGCACCCTCCAGGCATCTTCATGAGTCATGTCGAAGAGCCTGTTCAGAGTTCGGTGCTGCGCCGGATTGAACTCCCACAAGTTGAACTCCCGTTGTTGGCATGGGAGTATCCGGTGGATGAGCATAACTTGGACTATGTTGACAAGCTTGAGCTTCTTGTCCACCATGTTTTGAATACATGTTTGGAGTCCGGTCAGCTCTTTCGAATTACCCCAGGACAGGCCCTTCTCTTCTAGGAGGTGAGCTGCGTGGGGATGCCAGATCGGAACTCGGGGGCTGCTGCCCATGCAGGGTTGCGCGGCTCGGTGATATAGAACCACCCCAATTGCCACCCCTTTATGGTTTCCACAAAGGAGCCCTCGAGCCATGTTACGTTGGGCATCTTGCCCACCATGGCGCCTCCGCACTCCACCTGACGGCCGCCCACCACCTTCGGCTTGACATTGAAGGTCTTCAGCCATAAGCCAAAGTGGGGCTTGATGCGGAGGAAGGCCTCGCACACGACGATAAACGCCGAGATGTTGAGGATGAAGTTCGGGGCCAGATCGTGGAAATCCAGGCCGTAATAAAACATGAGCCCCCGGACGAAGGCGTGGAGAGGGAATCCCAGTCCGTGGAGGAAATGGGTGAGGAATACTACCCTCTCATGGGGCCTGGGGGTGGGGATGAGCCGCCCTTCATTTGGGAGTCGGTGCGCGATGTCGTCGGGCAGGTATCCGGCTCTCCTCAGTTTCTTGATGTCTCCCTCCGTGACGGAGGAGACCATCCACTTGCCTCCTGCTCCGGACATGATTGGAGAAGGTCAAGGTGGGAAGTGCGGACTTGGGCGCTAGAGCTCGAGTGTGCGAAAACGGATGGGCAAGGGAGGAAGAAGGCGTGGATAGAAAGGTGAATCCTTATCCCTTTATATGGGCGGACGAAACTAAGCGTCCCCACTTGCCTGGTAAAACTCACTTATCCCCCAAGCGCCGCAATTGATGGCGCGGTTGGGTTACCCACACCCGTATTGATGAGAATCCCGTAATAAGGGGACACGATCCCTGCTTTGCCAAGACGTGTCGAAAAACTGCCTCGCGTTATGTGTGGAGCTGGTTGAAGAAAAATGGTTCGAATAATCACCGGGACACGACGTAACATCATGCTGCCAAAACAAGCCAGCAAATTAGATCTGCGAAAATATTATTCTCTCTACGATGGAATGTGGAACTTATTTTGCAGGGTCGGACACTATCCTCGTATTCAAATTCTTCTGTGATGTATTCGGAGAAGGAACCCGCCTTGCAATGCCGAAGACAATACTGCGCGCCGGACTCATCGTCATTGAAGCCTGGTTCAGGGGTTACTGAGGGAGTCCTGGATTAGGGGTCTCCGGACAGCCGGACTATCTCCAATGGCTGGACTGTTAGACTATGAAGATACAAGATTGAAGACTTCTTCTCGTGTCCGGGTGGGACTCTACTTGGCGTGGAAGGCAAGCTAGGCAATACGGATATGGATATCTCCTCCTTTGTAACCGACCTTGTGTAACCCTAACCCTCTCCGGTTTCTATATAAACCGAAGGGTTTTAGCCCGTAGGAAAATAACCATAACATACAATCATACCATAGGCTAGCTTCTAAGGTTTAGCCTCTCTAATCTCGTGGTAGATCTACTCTTGTACTACCCATATCATCAATATTAATCAAGCAGGACGTAGGGTTTTACCTCCATCAAGAGGGCCCGAACCTGGGTAAAACATCGTGTCCCCTGCCTCCTGTTACCATCCGGCCTAGACGCACAGTTCGGGACCCCCTACCCGAGATCCGCTGGTTTTGACACCGACAGGGATACTGATACGTCTCCAACGTATCTATAATTTATGAAGCATTCATGCTATTATATTATCAACCTTGGATGTTTTATATGCATTTATATGCTATTTTATATGATTGTTGGGACTAACCTATTAACCTAGAGACCAGTGCCAGTTTCTGTTTTTTCCTTGTTTTTGAGTTTTGCAGAAAAGGAATACCAAATGGAGTCCCATTAACGTGCCAATTTCTGATGATTTTTATGACAAAAGATGACCCCAGAGTAAAAGAGTTGGGCCAGAAGAGTCCCGGGCCGTCCATGAGGGCGGGGGTGCGCCCACCCCCCGGGCGCGTGAGCCTGCCTCGTGGACGACTCGGGCACCTCCTTGACGTGAGACCGACGCCAAAAATTCCTATAAATATAGAAACCTCCAGAAATTAACCTAGATCGGGAGTTCCGCCGCCACAAGCCTCCGTAGCCACCGAAAACCAATCTAGGCCCTCTCTGGAACCCTGCCAGAGGGGGCCATCATCACCGGAGGGCATGGAGGAGGATCCCAGAGGGGCCATCATCACCATGAAGGCCAAGGACCAGAGGGAGAACCTCCCTCCATCTAGGGGGAGGCCATGGAGGACGAAGCACAAGGGGGAGAACCTCTCCTCCTCTATCTCGATGGCAGGAGTGCCATTGGGAGGGGAATCATCGCCGCGGTGATTGTCTTCATCAACATCACCATCCTCATCTCTTTTACGCGGTCCACTGTCCCGCACCTCGCTGTAATCCCTACTTGAACATGGTGCTTTATGCCACATATTATAATTCAATGATGTGTTGCCATCCTATGATGTTTTGAGTAGATATCTTTTGTCTTTGGGTTGATTGACGATCTAGATTGGTACGAGTTGTATGTTTTATTTTGGTGCTGTCCTATGGTGCCCTCCGTGTCACGCAAGCGTGAGGGATTCCCACTATAGGGTGTTGCAATACATTTATGATTCGCTTATAGTGGGTTGCGTGAGTGACTTAAACACAAACCCGAGTAAGGGGGTTGTTGCGTATGGGATAAAGAGGACTTGATGCTTTAATGCTATGGTTGGGTTTTACCTTAATGATCTTTAGTAGTTGCGGATGCTTGCTAGAGTTCCAATCATAAGTGCATATGATCGAAGAAGAGAAAGTATGTTAGCTTATGCCTCTCCCTCATATGAAATTGCAATGACGACTATCGGTCTTGTTAACAATTGCCTAGGACAATTCTGCACACCGATCCACCATTATTCCACACTCGCTATTTATAATATTTAGTAATATATTCTAACTTTATGATAACATCACCTACTTTTATATTTTAGCTCTCCGATATCATACAAAGTTATCCATTTCATACCCACAACGTAGTTTTATTTCTCGTTTCTAGTTGGAAACAAACGTTCGGTGTACGTAGAGTCGTATCGGTGGCAGATAGGGATTGAGAGAATATTGATCTTACCTTTAGCTCCTTGTGGGTTCGACACTCCATACTTATCACTTCCACCTTTGGAAATTGCTACGATGATTCCCTGCACTTGGGGATTATCACTCCCCTCGGGCACGGAGGTCCGAAAACATAATGACCCTGGGGATGGCCTCTGCCCCATTTGTTTGGTACCGGAAGACTGCAACCACATCTTCTTCCGATGCTCTACGACACAGTTTCTATGGAGCTGCTTCCGTGAGGTGGTTGGTGGCAATTGGTGCCACGACAACCTCCCGGACTTGTTTGGGGAGGTCCTTAGGCTCCCCGGCGCTAGTCGCGTCCCCACTTGGGTGGCTTTGGGTATCGTGGCATAGACCCTATGGTGTACCCGTAATAAACTAGTCATCAAACGTGTGATTCCATGCTGTGTGACTGATGCAATCTATAAAATGTGTGGCTTCTTACAGCTCTGGAGACCGCTTAGCAAGCAGCACGACCGAGATGTCATCGACAACATTATTGCGGGTCTTTGTTCCTCAGCGTCGGCTTTTGCTCCACCACCGCCACCACCTCCCGAGCCGGATTAGCTCTTTTTTAGCTTTGTTTGGGGCTTGTCCTGCTGTGTCCCCAGTGTGACTTTATGACTTGATTGTACTTTGTACTGATGTGTTGGATGCTTGGTTCATTGCTTTATAATTGGGGGAAAACCCTTTTTCTTAGAACACAGTTCTGGACCTCTAAGGAGCTGGGCCGCGTGTCGAATCACCGCAGCAGGATTTCCCTTCGCACTAAAAATGCCCATGGAGATTCGTAACCAGATCCTCTACCATGTTACATCCAGCATGATCACCCTTGGAGACGGCACCATGGGCTGGGTCGACCTCTGGAGTGGCATCATCATGCACAGGTGAAGACAAGCACGCGCTTCGTGGCATGCCAGCGCCCTTTCCGATGAAGCAGATCAACGCTTCTGATTAGTCAGAAGAAGACCAGACACTAGGCCACGCAAGGTATTACTGTTGTGTTTCCTTCGTCAATGGGCAATGGCTGCCTCATGTTCGCTGAGCTGCAGTACGACATTGCTCCCCTTCGCGGCATGCATGTATGATGAAGAAACCGGGCGGCCCTCCTCCCGGATGGAAAGCTGGACTATCAGTCTATCACCACGTGGAGCAACACAGACCTGACTGAATCTTATGACTGTTGGCACAAGGAATGCACACTCTGACTCTCCGAGCGTCTGGCATCGCCATGGACGGGCACACCAAATCTGAACGGCTGCCAGACGCTGATGATGATCAGGCGCAACAAGGCTTGCAGAACCTCTACATGTCTGACCCCTATTTTGGCAGCGATAGTCACTACATAAAAAGACACTTCCGTGATGATACGTGTTTGTCACAGTAGGTCACATTTTCTGTCATGCATGTACATCCATGACGATTTTATGACAGAATCAAGATAGTCATACCTGTGCTGTCGTAGAAGTGTTCCACGATATTACCAAAATTATCATCACGGAATGTCCACTTCCATGATGATAAATTGCGCGTCATGGAAGTGCTTTCGTCAAGGGTGACTGACACGTGGCATCCACCGTAACGGAATGCCGTTAAGCTATCGGGTCCAGTTTTGGATCCGATAACCCGCTAACAGCCCGGACCAGTGAGGATTTTCCACATGTAAAATTCTCATTGGCTGGAGGAAACATGTGTTGGCTCACCGTTGGGACAGATGTCATCCATTCACTGGATAGGAGGCGCCTATGATAGGTCGACACGTGGCACGACCCAACAGTGGCCCACTCCGGTGAAAAAGGCCAGCCCAGTAAAAATTAACAGGCCATCCCATATAAGGCCTACTTGTGTCAGGTCCATTTAAGCCCACAGCCCATACGAGATGTGCCAATTCGGCCCGTCAATGGCCCGTTAAAGATTTGACATCATTGCAGCCCATCGTTAGTTCGAGCCCGTTAACAACCCACTATATATTTGGGCTCAATATAGGCCCGATGTGATTTCGGCCTATTAACGGCCCATTCAAGGGATGGGCCAATTTTCAGGATGTACATCTTTCGGCCTTTTAGCGACCCATTTAAGTGTTGGGCCAATTTCCGGCACGGTGTGTCTTTCAGCCTGTTGACGGCCCATAAATGAGTTGGGCCATTTGTAGCCGGACCTTAGTTTTGGCCTTTTAGCGACCAATTTAAGTGTTGGGCCAATTCCCGGCCCGGTGTGTCTTTCAGCCTATTGACGGCCCATAAATGATTTGGGCCATTTGTAGTTGGACCTTAGTTTTGGCCTTTTAACGGCCCATGCTCTTCATGGTCCAATACCAGCCTGGTTTCTCTTTTAGCCTGCTAAAGTCCCACAACACAGTTGGGCCATTTACAGTACGACCTAACTTTCGTCCTCTTAGCGGCCCATGCTCTTCATGGTCTAGTACGAGCCCGCTGTCTCTTTCGGCCTGCTAAAGGCCCATAGTATAGTTGGGCCATATGTAGCCCGACCTTAGTAACGGCATGTTAACGGCCCGTGAGATCAAATGGGCCCACCTGTTGCCCGCTTTGATGTCGGCCTGTTAATGACCCGGGAGGTAAGAGGGCCGACCATTAACTTTCGGCCTGGTAACGGCCCATTAACTTAATGGGCCCACTAAAGTTCGTACATGTCTTTAGGCCCAATTAGATAGTTTGATCCCATTACGACGAGAAATTATGCACAGGACCAAAACCGATCAAGCAAAGGTACGACATACATGGAAAAACATTGCACATTGATGTCTACTACACAACCTTCTTCTTGTAGACGTTGTTGGGCCTCCAAGTGCAGAGGTTTGTAGGACAGTAGCAAATTTCCCTCAAGTGGATGACCTAAGGTTTATCAATCCGAAGGAGGCGTAGGATGAAGATGGTCCCTCTCAAGCAACCCTACAACCAAATAACAAAGAGTCTCTTGTGTCCCCAACACACCCAATACAATGGTAAATTGTATAGGTGCACTAGTTCGGCGAAGAGATGGTGATACAAGTGGTATATGGATAGTAGATAAAGGTATTTGTAATCTGAAATTATAAAGACAGCAAGGTAACTAATGATAAAAGTGAGCGTATACGGTATTGCAATGCGTGGAAATAAGGCCTAGGGTTCATACTTTCACTAGAGTAAGTTTCCTCAACAATGATAACATAATTGGATCACATAACTATCCCTCAACATGCAACAAAGAGTCACTCCAAAGTCACTAATAGCGCAAAATGAATGAAGAGATTGTGGTAGGGTACGAAACGACCTCAAAGTTATTCTTTCCAATCAATCCATTAGGCTATTCCTATAAATGTCACAAACAGCCCTAGGGTTCGTACTAGAATAACACCTTAAGACACAAATCAACCAAAACCCTAATGTCACCTAGATACTCCAATGTCACCTCAAGTATCCGTGGGTATGATTATACGATATGCATCACACAATCTCAGATTCATCTATACAACCAACACATAGGACCTCAAAGAGTGCCCCAAAGTTTGTACTGGAGAATCATGACGATAACGTGTGCCAACCCCTATGCATAGGTTCATGGGCAGAACCCGCAAGTTAATCACCAAAACATACATCAAGTGAATCATGTGGTATCCCATTGTCACCACAGCGCACGGCAAGACATACATCAAGTGTTCTCAAATATTTAAAGACTCAATCTGATAAGATAACTTCAAAGGGAAAACTCAATCCATTAAAAGAGAGTAGAGGGGGAGGAGAAACATATGATCCAACTATAATAGCAAAGCTCGCGATACATCAAGATCGTACCACCTCAAGAACACGAGAGAGAGAGAGAGAGGTCAAACACATAGCTACTGGTACATACCCTCAGCCCCGAGGGAGAACTACTCCCTCCTCGTCATGGAGAGCACCGGGATGATGAAGATGGCCACCGGAGAGGGATTGCCCCCTCCGGCAGGGTGCCAGAACGGGTCTTGATTGGCTTTCGGCGGCTACGGAGGCTTCTAGAGGCGGAACTCCCGATCTATTGTGCTCTCGGATGTTTTTAGGGTATATGGAGATATATAGGCGGAAGAAGTACGTCAGGGGGGCCACGAGGGGCCCACGAGGGTGGAGGGGGAGCCCCCTACCTTGTGGCCTCCTCGAAGCTTCCCTTACGTGCACATCAAGTGTTCTGGGCTACTTTCCTTCCAAAAATGGGTTCCGTGAAGTTTCAGGTCAATTGGACTCCGTTTGGTTTTCCTTTTCTTCGAAACCCTAAAACAAGGTAGAAACAGAAACTGGCACTGGGCTCTGGGTTAATAGGTTAGTCCCAAAAATAATATAAAAGTGTATAATAAAGCCCATAAACATCCAAAACAGAAGATAATATAGCATGGAGCAATCAAAAATTATAGATACGTTGGAGACGTATCAGCATCCCCAAGTTTAATTCCAGCTCGTCCTCGAGTAGGTAAATGATAAAAACAGAATTTTTGATGCGGAGTGCTACTTGGCATAATTTCAATGTAATTCTTCTTGATTGTGGCATGAATATTCAGATCCGAAAGATTCAAGATAAAAGTTCATATTGACAAAAAAATGAGAATACTTCAAGCATACTAACAAAGCAATTATGTCTTCTCAAAATAACATGGCTAAAGAAAGTTATCCCTACAAAATCATATAGTCTGGCTATGCTCCATCTTCACCACACAACATATTTAAATCATGCACAACCCCAATGACAAGCCAAGCAATTGTTTCATACTTTTGATGTTCTCAAACTTTTTCAATGTTCACGCAATACATGAGCGTGAGCCATGGACATAGCACTATAGGTGGAATAGAATGGTGGTTGTGGAGAAGACAAAAAGGAGAAGATAGTCTCACATCAACTAGGTGTATCAACGGGCTATGGACATGCCCATTAATAGATATCAATGTGAGTGAGTAGGGATTGCCATGCAACGGATGCACTAGAGCTATAAGTATATGAAAGCTCAAAAAGAAACTAAGTGGGTGTGCATCCAACTTGCTTGCTCATGAAGACCTAGGTCAATTTGAGGAAGCCCATCATTGGAATATACAAGACAAGTTCTATAATGAAAGATTCCCACTAGTATATGAAAGTGATAACATGAGAGACTCTCTAATATGAAGATCATGGTGCTACTTTGAAGCACAAGTGTGGTAAAAGGATAGTAACATTGTCCCTTCTCTCTTTTTCTCTCATTTTTTTAATTTTTTTAATTTTGGCCTTTTCTCTTTTTTATGGCCTCTTTTCTTTCTCTTTTTTATTTGGGCTTCTTTAGCCTCTTTTATTTATTTTCCGTCCGGAGTCTCATCCCGACTTGTGGGGGAATCATAGTCTCTATCATCCTTTCCTCACTAGGACAATGATCTAATAATGATGATCATCACACTTTTATTTTTCTTACAACTCAAGAATTACAACTCGATACTTAGAACAAAATATGACTCTATATGAATGCCTCCGGCGGTGTACCAGGATGTGCAATGATGCATGAGTGACATGTATGAAAGAATTATGAACGGTGGCCTTGCCACAAATACAATGTCAACTACATGATCATGCATAGCAATATGACAATGATGAAGCGTGTCATAATAAATGGAACGGTGGAAAGTTGCATGGCAATATATCCCTAAATGGCTATGTAAATGCCATAATAGGTAGGTATGGTGGCTGTTTTGAGAAAGGTATATGGTAGGTGTATGATACCGGCGAAAGGTGCGCGGTATTAGAGAGGCTAGCAAAGGTGGAAGGGTGAGAGTGCGTATAATCCATGGACTCAACATTATTCATAAAGAAATCACATACTTATTGCAAAAATCTATTAGTTATTGAAAGAAAGTACTACGCGCATGCTCCTAGGGGGATAGATTGGTAGGAAAAGACCATCGCTCGTCCCCGACCGCCACTCAGAAGGAAGACAATCAATAAATAAATCATGCTCCGACTTCATCACATAACGGTTCACCATACGTGCATGCTATGGGAATCACAAACTTCAACACAAGTATTTCTCAAATTCACAACTACTCAACTAACCTGACTCTAATATCACCATCTCCATATCTCAAAACAATCATCAAGCGTCAAACTTCTCTTAGTATTCAATACTCTATATGAAAGTTTTTACTATTCTTGGATGCCTAGCATATTAGGATTATTTAAGAAAATTACCATGCTGTTTAAAACTCTCAAAATGATATAAGTGAAGCATGAGAGTTCATCTATTTCTATAATACCACCACCGTGCCCTAAAAAGATATAAGTGAAGCACTAGAGCAAACAACAAACTACTCCGAAAGATATATGTGAAGATCAATAAGTAGTCGAATAATTATGCAACTATGTGAAGACTCTCTAATATTTAAGATTTTCAGATCTTGGTATTTTATTCAAACAGCAAGAAAAACATAATGAAATAAAATTACGCTCCAAGCAAAACACATATCATGTGGCGAATAAAAAAATAGCTCCAAGTAAAGTTACCGATGAATGAAGACGAAAGAGGGGATGCCTTCCGGGGCATCCCCAAGCTTAGGCTTTTGGTTGTCCTAGAATATTACCTTGGGTTGCCTTGGGAATCCCCAAGCTTAGTCTCTTGCCACTCCTTATTCCATAGTCCATCAAATCTTTACCCAAAACTTGAAAACTTCACAACACAAAACTTAACAGAAAACTCGTGAGCTCCGTTAGCGAAAGAAAACAAAACACCACTTCAAGGTACTGTAATGAACTCATTATTTATTTATATTAGTGTTAATACTACTGTATTCCAACTTATCTATGGTTTATAAACTCTTTTAATAGCCATAGATTCATCAAAATAAGTAAACAACACATGAAATACAGAATCTGTCAAGAACAGAACAGTCTGTAGTAATCTGAATCAAACGTATAATTATGGAACTCATAAAATTCTAAAATAAATTGATGGACGTGAGGGATTTATCTATTAATCATATGCAAAAAGAATTAACTAAATATCACTCTCCAAATAAAAATGGCAGCAATTCTCGTGAGCGCTAAAGTTTCTGTTTTTTACAGCATGATCGCAAAGACTTCCCCCAAGTCTTCCCAAAGGTTCTACTTGGCACAAACACTAATTAAATGCATAAAACCACATCTAAACATAGGCTATATGAATTATTTATTACTAAACATGAGCAAAAAGCAAGGAACAAAAGTAAAGTTGGGTTGCCTCTCAACAAGCGCTATCGTTTAACGCTCCTAGCTAGGCATGATAATTTCGATGATGCTCACATAAAAGATAAGAATTGAATCATAAAGAGAGCATCATGAAGAATATGACTAGCACATTTAAGTCTAACATACTTCTTATGCATAGGGATTTTGTGAGCAAACAACTTATGGGAACAATAATCAACTAGCATAGGAGGGCAAAACAAGCATAACTTCAAAACTTTAAGCACATAAAGAGGAAATTTGATATTATTGCAGTTCCTACAAGCATATATTCCTCCCTCATAATAATTAGCAGTAGCATCATGAATGAATTCAACAATATAACCAGCGCTTAAAGCATTCTTTTGATGCTCTACAAGCATAGAAAATTTACTACTCTCCACATAAGCAAAATTCTTCTCATGAATAATAGTGGGAGCAAACTCAACAAAATAACTATCATGTGATTGAAAATTAAGATCAAGATGACAAGTTTCATGGTTATCATTGTTATTTAAAGCATACGTGTCATCACAATAATCATCATAGATAGGAGGCATGCTTTCATCATAATAAATTTGCTCATCAAATCTTGGGGGACAAAAAATATCATCTTCATCAAACATAGCTTCCCCAAGCTTGTGGCTTTGCATATCATTAGCATCATGGATATTCAAGGAATTAATACTAACAACATTGCAATCATGCTCATCATTCAAATATTTAGTGCTAAACATTTTATAGATTTCTTCTTCTAGCACTTGAGCACAATTATCCTTTCCATCATACTCACGAAAGATATTAAAAAGGTGAAGCGTATGAGACAAACTCAATTCCATCTTTTTATAGTTTTCTTTTCTAAACTAAACTAGTGATAAATAAATAAACTAAAAGACTCGATTGCAAGGTCTAAAGATATACCTTCAAGCACTCACCTCCCCGGCAATGGTGCCAAAAAAGAGCTTGATGTCTACTACACAACCTTCTTCTTGTAGACGTTGTTGGGCCTCCAAGTGCAGAGGTTTGTAGGACAGTAGCAAATTTCCCTCAAGTGGATGACCTAAGGTTTATCAATCCGTAGGAGGCGTAGGATGAAGATGGTCTCTCTCAAGCAACCCTGCAACCAAATAACAAAGAGTCTCTTGTGTCCGCAACACACCCAATACAATGGTAAATTGTATAGGTGCACTAGTTCAGCGAAGAGATGGTGATACAAGTGCAATATGGATAGTAGATAAAGGTATTTGTAATCTGAAATTATAAAAAATAGCAAGGTAACTAATGATAAAAGTGAGCACAAACGGTATTGCAATGCGTTGAAACAAGACCTAGGGTTCATACTTTCGCTAGTGCAAGTCCTCTCAACAATAATAACATAATTGGATCACATAACTATCCCTCAACATGCAACAAAGAGTCACTCCAAAGTCACTAATAGCGGAGAACAAATGAAGAGATTATGGTAGGGTACGAAACCACCTCAAAGTTATTCTTTCCAATCAATCCGTTGGGCTATTCCTATAAGTGTCACAAACAGCCCTAGAGTTCGTACTAGAATAACACCTTAAGATACAAATCAACCAAAACCCTAATGTCACCTAGATACTCCAATGTCACCTCAAGTATCTGTGGGTATGGTTATACGATATGCATCACACAATCTCAGATTCATCTATTCAACCAACACATAGGACCTCAAAGAGTGCCCCAAAGTTCCTACCGGAGAATCACGACGAAAACGTGTGCCAACCCCTATGCATAGGTTCATGGGTGGAACCCGCAAGTTGATCACCAAAACATACATCAAGTGAATCACGTGGTATCCCATTGTCACCACAGATACGCACAGCAAGACATATATCAAGTGTTCTCAATCTTTAAAGACTCAATCCGGTAAGATTACTTCAAAGGGAAACTCAATTCATTACAAGAGAGTAGAGGGGGAGGAGAAACATAAGATCCAACTATAATAGCAAAGCTTGCGATACATCAAGATCGTGCCAAATCAAGAACACGAGAGAGAGAGAGAGAGATCAAACACATAGCTACTGATACATACCCTCAGCCCCGAGGGAGAACTACTCCCTCCTCATCATGGAGAGCATCGGGGTGATGAAGATGGCCACCGGAGGGATTGCCCCCTCCGGCAGGGTGCCGGAACGGGTCTAGATTGGTTTTCAGTGGCTATGAAGGCTTCTGGCGGCGGAACTCCCGATCTATTGTCTCTTCTGGAAGTTTTAGGGTACGTGAGTATATATGGATGCAGGAAGTACGTCGGTGGAGCTTCGGGGGCCCCACGAGGCAGGGGGGCGCGCCCTAGGGGGGGGGGCGCCCCCCACCCTCGTGAGGACCACCCTTGGCTCCTGACGTGGGGTCCAAGTCCATCCGGTAGCTTTCCTTCCAAAAATAACTTCTCCAGTTGATTTCGTTCTGTTTTGACTCCATTTGATATTCCTTTTCTTCGAAACACTGAAATAGCCAAAAAACAGCAATTCTGGGCTGGGCCTCCGGTTAATAGGTTAGTCCCAAAAATAATATAAAAGTGGATAATAAAGCCCAATATTGCCCAAAACAGTAGATAACATAGCATGGAGCAATCAAAAATTATAGATACGTTGGAGACGTATCAGGCGCGCCCCCCCACCCTTGTGGACGGCCCGGGATTCTTCTGGCCCAACTCTTTTACTCCGGGGTCTTATTTTGGTCCATAAAAAATCATCAAAATTGGCACGTCAATTGGACTCCATTTGGTATTCCTTTTCTGCAAAAATCGAAAACAAGGAAAAAATAGAAACTGGCACTGGGCTCTAGGTTAATAGTTTAGTCCAAAAATCATATAAAATAGCATATAAATGCATATAAAACATCCAAGGTTGATAATATAATAGCATGAATGCTTCATAAATTATAGATACGTTGGAGACGTATCAGGGAGGCGGCGTCGGACCCATTGCTAGATAAATATGTGTATTTTCAAGGGGAGTTTGATCTCCCAAGGCATCGATAGTTCCACCGGGCCAGGGGTGGGAACAATCGCCTGGTATAGGGATCTAGTCGAGAATCTTCCGCTTGGCTCGAGATGCCATGACAGCGAGTCGGCCTCAAGGGAGGGGGGATGGAGGGCAATACACTCAAGAAATTCATCCCATTGCTCAAGCTCCACCGTCCCGAAGGTATGGCGGAAGGCAATCACGCCCAAGTCCGCTAAGGCCACAACCATAGAGAGCTGCGGCGGACACAAATCAAGAATAATGCATAAAAGCGTTTCGCAAAGGGACGGGTCCCGGCCCACCTATCCAGCCAGAATAGGGTGTCGGATCCGGTGCCCACTTTAATGGAGGTCCCAATGCGCAAGACCGGCATCAAATTGGACACCAATCGCCAGAATTGGGACCCTCCGGATCTAGGGGCGAAGGCTAGTGGTTGCCCGCAAAGGTACTTTGCGCAGATAATCTCAAGCCACAGGCCGCGCTCATTGGTCTGAATCCGCCAAAGCCATTTGGAGAGGAGGGCAATATTCATCCGCTTAGAAGAAATGACCCCAAGGCCTCCTTGGTCCTTAGGCTTACAGATCTCAGATCATTTCACCATATGGTACTTCCATTTGTTGTTCTCTCCAGCACAGAAGAATCTGGAGAGGAGTTTGGTGACCTCATGATGGAGGGATTCATGTAGACTATAGAATCCCATGACGTACATCAGTAGGCTAATAAGGGAGGAGTTCATCAGAATCACTCAAGTGGCTTTGGAAAGCCATCTCCCCTGCCAAGGCTCCATCCTAGGTTGGAGCTTGGCGATTATTGGGCGGAAGTCCTTCTCCAGTAGACGTGTGTCACTAATTGGCATGCCTAGGTAAGTAGTCGGGAAGGACCCCAAGCGGCAATTCTAGCGATTGGCAATTCGCTGAGCTTCCACCTGAGAGTATCCAAGGACCATCACCTCACTTTTAGCGAAGTTAATCGTGAGGCCCGACATCTCCTAAAAGCAGAGGAGGAGGAACTTGAGGTTTTGAATGTCCTTGTCCGACCATTCCACCATCATAATGGTGTCGTCTGCATATTGGAGGTGGGTCAGGCCTCCATTGGCCACAAGATGGGGGCAAATTCCCTTAATGTGGCCGGCTCGTTTGGCCAAGTCTAGGATCAAAGCAAGGGCGTCGACCACATGGTTGAAAAGAAATGGGGAAATCGGGTCTCCTTGCTATACCCCTTGGCCAGTCATGAAGTAGGCCCCGATCTCCCCATTTATGTTCACGGTCCTACGACCACTCATCACTAACTGCATCACCCGGGCAACCCAGTGGGAGTCGAACCCACGCCTGAGCAACACCTCCTGAAGGAAGGACCAGTGGACGGTGCCATATGCTTTATGGAAGTCAATCTTGAAGAACACAGCGCAGAGATGCTTGCTCTTGACCTCATGGATGACCTCATGAAGAATAAGGATCCCATCCAGAATATACCTGCCTTTTGTGAAGGCCGACTGGTTCGGGTGGTGGATCTGGGGGGAGATTAGGGCCGCCCTAGTGGCGTACCCTTTCGCCAAAATCCGGAATATCACATTGAGCACTGTGATAGGGCGGAACTGCCTAATATCCGTAGCTCTTGGCACCTTGGGCATCAGGGAGATGATCTCGTAGTTAAGTCGGGACACGTCTAATGTTCCCCTAGAAAACTCACGGAACAGGTCAAGGATGATCTCCTTGACCATCGGCCAGAAAGCCTGGAAAAATCGGACCGGAAATCCATCAGGGCCTGGGGCCGAGGCCGGGTTCATGTTTTTAACAAAGGCCTCCACCTCCGCAGCATCAAATGGGGCAAGTAGGGCAGCATTCTCCTCTAGGGAGATTTGTTGGTCATGTGACCAAATATGGTCGGCAAGGGCGAGCCCACCCCCCCCCCCCCCCCCCCCCCGAGGGCGCCCTGCAAATAACGACTTGTAGAATTCGTCGACCAGCAAGCGGATAGCCTGAGGGTCCTGAAACAGCTGACCTCCTTCCGATAAAAGGGGAACGGAGCATCGACGCCTACGGCCATTAGTGATGGCCTGGACGTAAGATGTGTTGGCGTCACCAAACAGCACCCAATTTATAGAGCCCCGCTGGCGCCAAAATTCCTCCTCCTTGGAATAGATCTCCATTAAAGAGTCTTCCATATTCTATCTATGAGCCCACTCTTCAGCGGAGATCCCTGAAATATCTACGCGAAGGTCGAGGGCCCGAATCTACTCAAGGAGGGAAGACTTCTGGATCCGAAGATCCCTCCCAATATTTGCACCCCAGCCTTTCATGAACTGCCTCGACCGCTTGGGCAGATGATGCCATTCGCCCAGGATCGACATCTGCCTATGGGGCTCGGCTAACGTCGAGACCCAGTGAGCCTGGACGGCTGCCATAAAGCCTGGTTGCCAGAGCCATAAAGCTTTGAAATGAAACCATGGTGGAGGGCGGGGTCTCTCATCCCTCGATGACAAGAGAAGGGGAACGTGGTCGGACCCAATGCGAGTAATAGCCTGAAGAGAAGCCAAGGGGAACCGAAGCTCCCAGTCGGGGGAGACAAACACATGGTCCAACACACTAAGGGTCGGGGAAACCTGTCGATTGGTCCAGGTAAATCTCGCCCCGATCCTGTCCAGCTCGAGAAGGCCTAAGTCCGCAACCCAGTCGTTGAATCGCCGAATATCTGCAAGATCAACACGTGAGTTACTCTTTTCCTCAGCGGAGCAGAGGTTGTTGAAGTCTCCTCCTACCACTACCGGCAGGGTCGTGGAGGCAATCTTGGAGTGGAGCTTGGCCAAGAAAGCAGTCGAGCGACTATGGTCGGCCAGGCCGTAGAGCACGATGATCTCCCACATAAAGTTCACATCATGTTCCCATACTTCCATGCTGATGAAGTGGGATCCACGATCCATGGATCCCACCTCAAAGGTGGCATCCTTCACACCTAGAAGGATGCCACCGGAGTGACCTGTCACTCCACTAGATGGCAACCAGTCGAACATGTGGAGCAGGAAGTTGTCAGCTGGGTCGTCGTGCATGTGGAGAAGGAGCGCGGTAATGGTGTTTCTGCCGCCGTCGGCGCTGCGGGGGACGATGCCGACTTGGTGGATCCGGCCGATCCAGTCTTTCGGGTGAGGCAGCATCTCGAGGGGGTCAGCATGGCAGAGGAAGTAGCCCCACTCGAGGAACTGGTGGTGGCGGCATTGGTCGGATGGCCCGAGGTATGCGTGGAATGGGATGAGGTCGTCCACCATGGAGTGTGATACGTCTCCAACGTATCTATAATTTTTGATTGTTCCATGCTATTATATTATCTGTTTTGGATGTTTAATGGGCTTTAATATACTCTTTTATATTATTTTTGGGACTAACCTATTAACCGAAGGCCCAGTGCAAATTGCTGTTTTTTGCCTATTTCAGTGTTTCGCAGAAAAGGAATATCAAACGGAATCCAAATGGAACGAAACCTTCACGAGGATCTTTCTTGGAACAAACGCAATCCAGGAGACTTGGAGTGGAAGTCAGAGATGCAACGAGGTGGCCACGAGGCAGGAGGGCATGCCCAGGGGGTAGGCATGACCCCCACCCTCGTGGGCCCCTCGAAGCTCCACCGACCTACTTCTTTCACCTATATATACTCTTATACCCTGAAAACATCCAGGAAATCCACGAAACCACTTTTCCACCGCTGTAACCTTCTGTACCCGTGAGATCCCATCTTGGGGCCTTTTCCGGCGATCTGTCAGAGGGGGATTCGATCACGCTAGGCTTCTGCATCAACACCATAGCCTCTCCGATGATGTGTGAGTAGTTTACCACGGACCTTTGGGTCCATGGGTATTAGCTAGATGGCTTCTTCTCTCTCTTTGGTTCTCAATAAAAAGTTCTCCTCGATGTTCTTGGAAATCAATTTGATGTAATACTTTTTGCGGTGTGTTTGCCGAGATCCGATGAATTGTGGGTTTATGATCAAGATTATCTATGAACAATATTTGATTCTTCTCTGAATTCTTATATGCATGATTTGATATCTTTGCAAGTCTCTTCGAATTATCGGTTCAGTTTGGCCTACTAGATTGATCTTTCTTGCAATGGGAGAAGTGCTTAGCTTTGGGTTCAATCTTGCGGTGCTCGATCCCAGTGACAGAAAGGGAACCAACACGTATTGTATTGTTGCCATCGAGGATAAAAAGATGGGGTTTATATCATATTGCTTGAGTTTATCCCTCTACATCATGTCATCTTGCCTAATGCGTTACTCTGTTCTTATGAACTTAATACTCTAGATACATGCTAGATAGCAGTCGACGTGTGGAGTAATAGTAGTAGATGCAGAATCGTTTCGGTCTACTTGACACAGACGTGATGCCTATGTTCATGATCATGCCTAGATATTCTCATAACTATGCGCTTTTCTATCAATTGCTCGGCAGTAATATAACACCCACGATGCGGCTATATCTCCCACGTGTCGAGGCACGACTCAGAGGCATAACCGCATGGTGGTTTAGTCGCAAGTGGGGTAATCTTCACACAATCCCATGTACTGAATAAGAAACGGATAAAGAGTTGGATTACAATCGCCACTTCAAACAAAAAACAAGTTAAACATACATCATCCAGAGTACAATCAAGGTCTGTCTACAGAACCAAAATAAAAGAAGACAACCCCAAATGCTAGATCCCCGATCGTCCCAACTGGGCTCCACTGCTGATCATCAGGAAACGAAACATAGTAATGACCCAGATCCTCGTCGAACTCCCACTTGAGTTCGGTAGTATCACCCGCACTAGTATCCTCGGCACCTGCAACTATTTGGAAGTATCTGTGAGTCACGAGGACTCAGCAATCTCACACAAATAAGAGCTGCAGCAAGCACTAAGCATATATGGTGGCTAACATACACAAATAAGAGCGAGAAGAGAAGCAACGCAACGGTCGAGAAGCTAGAAGTGATCAAGAAGTGATCCTGAAACTACTTACGTTCAAGCATAACACAAGACCGTGTTCACTTCCCGGACTCCGCTGAAAAGAGAACATCATGACTACACATGCAGTTGATGTATTTTAATTAAGTCAAGTGTCAAGTTCTCTACAACCAGATATTAACAAATTCCCATCTGCCACATAACCGCGTGTCGGTGTACAAAACTAGGGGCACGTTTTTGTACCCCTTTACCTGTGCACGGGCAGTCAGAGCCGCGCCCGCGTCCACATCAAGCAGAGCAAGGGAGGTAAGCCAAGGTAAAATCGGAGCCCAAGACGAAGCAAAGCAACAACAAGGACAAAGGCCACAAAGATCATATGGGCAAAGCAGGTTTCCCCGGCAAGGACCCTTGCCGGGGCAGCTCGCCCACGCCAGCCGAGCGAGCCACCCTCGAGCCCACCAACACTCGACAAATGCATTGGACAGGGCTCGGGAGGCACCTCTGTGGTGGCATGCAGATCTTTGTGAAAACAAAGAATAGTCAAGATCGAATGAGGATAGGAAGGCAGCCATCCTCACCGAAGAAACTCACAAGACCCCCGGCAAGATCCTTGCCGAGGACGCCTGCGCGCCAAGGCAAGACCCTTGCCGGGCCACCCGGCAAGGCCCTCGCCAAGCGCATCAGTAGGGCCACTGTCAGGCCCGCACCAGCCAAGTCTCCACCACCATTCGCATGCAGCTGCCGACCCAACCAGCTGGGCAGGCACCTACGTGGCGACATGCAGCCCTTCGTGGAGGCTCCACCACCGCGCCACCTCAGCTGCCTGCCTACCTACATGGCACCGCCTGCATCGCTGGCCAGGGCGCGTGTCGAAGATTGGAGGAGCGGCGACGGATGGGACGGGCCTCGCTCCCGTCCCCGATAAAGTGGAGGGACACCTAAGCCTCGAATTAAATGCGCTTCATCCTGTAATACCAGGATAGCCTCGCAACACTCTTGCCTTTCCACCTCCTGTGTGGCACTGTGGCAACCCCTTTTTCTATAAAAGGAGGCCCAAGGCGACGAGGGGAGGGATTCGGCTTTTTGGTGCTCGTGACACCCCGTAGCTAGTTCAAGAACTCAGAATACACCCACCAAAGCAGGACTAGGGTTTTACACATCCTCGCGGCCCGAACCTGGATAAACAAACCGTGTGCTCTCTATTAGACCTGCTCTTCTCTCAACCCCGCGCCCCGCAACCGCAGTAGGGTTTCTTGTGATCCCATAGGTGTCGTTTCCCACCGACATCTTTGGCGCGCCAGGTAGGGGCGCGCATTTGTGAGAATCTGGTCTGGTAGTTAGCCTAGCGGTTCTTCGTCGCCATGGCCCCAAAGAAGAAGACGGCCACGACGATCGGCTTGTTGGGGGCCGAACGGCCCGTGCCGGCGCGAACGAGCAGCGGACCGGTCGCGAACAAGAATCGGACCGCAGCCCGCGAACACCAGCACTACCCAGGCAGTCGGAGCCTGGCGAGCGGCGTCATTCGTGCACCAGACGATCGGCCCCACGCCGCCAGATCCAAAGACGGAGCTGGGCCCCCTGCCGGCGGCGCGGGGCCCTCCGGGGGTGTCATTGCGCCAACTCCGGGTGGCGCGGCGACCTCCAGGACGCATACACCGGCGACCACCGCGCGTTCTTCCCATGGTGTGCGCGCCGAACGGCGTCACCACGTTGGTGACCCTGGGCACCGCCGTGGGAAGAGCCCTATGCGTCGTCAGCAAGGCGAAGGAGTTCAACACGCTCGCCGAAGCACTGGTGAAAATGGCACGCAGCCACTGGGTCGTGACAGAGCTCCTTCTAACATAGTTAGAAGTTGAAGCGCGCCACGATCCACTTAGCTGTCACTGCCACCCACGCCAGCGGAAGCCTTGGCGTGCGCAGCTGCTCCTCGACTTCCCTCCTGCTGCGGAGAAGCTCGATGAGTGGAGGGCCACCATCCGGAGCCTCGTCGCCATCGTGAACAAAGACGATCCGCGATGGCGGGGCCCTCGGGTCGGCGCTCCACCGAACAACCACATGCTGGCGCTAGGAGGACCGGGAGAGCTGTGGCCATGGTGCACTCTCCTCCTCCTCGCTAGCCACTGCGGGCGTCGGCCCGTCGCGGCGACACTGGTGATAACATCTCCATAGCATCGTCCGACCCACGGACCCTCCGCGACCAGCGCCAGGTCCTTCGGGAGAGAGCTCACGAAGACGCTTGAACCACCGTCGAGCGCCGGCGCGAAGCGTGCCGCCAGTCGGACAAGCGGGCGGGACCCACTATGGACCACCCGGCACCAGGGGGCCCCGGCGGCCTACCTTACGAGGTGGGCTGTCCGGCTTTTACCCGTGAGTTGAGGCAGTTCCACTGGTCCTCCCACCGCATGTTCAGGCCCGACGTCGACGAGAAGTACACCGGCAAGACCCATCCGTCCGAGTTCCTCAGCATCTACACCATCGCGATGTAGGCCGCTGGGGCTCACGACGACAAGGTGCTTGCCAACTACTTCCCGCTGGCGCTCAAGCCCAATGTAATGTCTTGGTTGATGCACTTGCCGGCGGACTCCATCTCTTCCTGGTCAGATCTGTGCCATGAGTTCATTGGCGCCTTCACAGGGGGCCACCAAGCTCATGGCCAGGCCAGTGATCTGCATATCATTCCCCAGAAGGAAGGGAAGACCCTGCGCAAGTACATCCAAAGATTCAGCCAGGTGCAGTATAACATCCCCGACGTTCATCCCGCCGTTGTGATTAGCGCGTTCCATCAAAACGTGCGCACTTGCAAGATGCGCGAGGAGCTGGCGATGACCAAGGTTAAGGATGTGGCCGAGCTCTACGTTCTGGCCGACAGGTGCGCCCGGGCTGAAGAGGAAAGGAAGTACCCTGGCGAAAACACCGGCGCGGAAACCGACTCTACTGATGAGGACACCACCGCCCTGACGAAGAAGGGCGGGCGTCGCAATAGGAAACGCAAACGCAAGGCCGTGCTTGCCGTTGAGGTATCTGACGATACCGGTGCCAGCAAGAAGGTCAAGGCGGACACCCCCAGCAAGGAGATTGCCGGGTGCGCTGTCTGCCGGGCCTTGGCGGCTACCGACAAGCCAGGAAGCTTCGGCAAGCAATACTGCAAGATCCACCGCACCAAGGGCCACGATCTCCAGAACTGACGGCAAGTCGAGCTGCTTGCTGAGAAGCAAAAGGCTGATTATGAAAGGCGGGACAAGGAGAATGACCAGGATGGTGCTGAGGGATTCGGCAAGAAGCGCGGCAGCTAAGGAGGCCGCCCCGGCAAGGACAAACAGCAAGAAAGACCCGCTCGGGGCCGCCACAAGAAACAAGAAGACGACGATCGCGACGAGGATGACGAGTCTGGTGAGCAAGGGTTCCAGAAGTCTACGGTGGCCATGTGCATCGATGGCGGCGCCTCGCTGCACACCTCTCACCGCCAGCTCAAGCAGTGGGCGCGAGAGGTTACAGCAACAGAGCCGTCGTTCGACGCTCAGAAGCCACTAAAGTGGTCCAGCACGCCCCTCATCTTTGATGCCGAGGACCACCCTGATCGCACTACCGCGGTCGGGTGTTTGCCGTTGTTGGTTTCGCCAACAATACGCAACCTCAGGGTGAACAAGATGTTGGTTGACGGCGGGGCCGGCCTGAACCTGATCTCGCCTGTCGTGGTCAAAAGGTTGCAAATCCCTGACGGAGACCTAGAGGAAACGGGCACGTTTTAGGGGGGTCAATCCGGGGAGAAGCCAGCCAAAGGGAAAGGTCACACTGCCCGTGACATTTGGAGGAGAGTTGAATAACCGAACGGAGAGGATCATCTTTGACGTGGCTGAGATCCCCTTGGCCTACAACAGGATCCTCGGCAGCCCGGCACTAGCTAAGTTCATGGCGGCATCACATTACGCCTACAACATGCTAAAGATGCCCGGGCCGTTAACCATCATCTCCGTCCCCTCCTACAAGAAGGACCCGCTGATCTGCGCCGACCAACTCTACCGGGAAGCAGTTGCAGCAGCTGCCATCAAGGCACCTGCTCCTGCCGCCGAAGGCCCAGGATGAAAGAAGGAGCCCGGCAAGACCTCTCGCACCCACTCCGGCAAGCGCACCTCCTCAGGGTGTTGTGCTACCGTTGAGGACGTGCCAAAGAGCTCTGCCGACAAGAACAAGAGATCCAGAGTCGGGCCGCCGTAGACCAAGAAGGTGCCCGTCGTGGAAGACAGCATGGGAGGGGCCTTCATCGTAGGCTCCGCCCTCAGCAGCAAATAGGAAGGCGAGCTCGTCACCTTCCTACGGGCAAATCTCGACGTGTTTGCATGGCAAGCGTCCGACATCCCCGGTGTTCCCAGGGAGGTGATTGAGCACCACCTAGCTGTCTAGCCCCACGCGCGGACCGTCAAGCAGAAGGTCAGAAAGCAGGCTCTGGAGAGGCAGGAGTTCATCACAGAGGAGATCAGGAAGTTAGAAGCGGCAGGATTGGCGAGAGGGTGCTCCACCCGATGTGGTTGGCCAATCCGGTAGTGGTGCGCAAGGCGAATGGGAAGTGGAAGCTGTGTATTGATTACACAAATATCAATAAGGCTTGTCCTAAAGACCCCTTCCCGTTGCCGCGCATCGACCAGATTGTTGACTCCATGGCCGGGTGTGATCTATTATCATTCCTCGATGCCTACTCCGGCTACCACCAAATCTTCATGACAAGAGAGGATGAAGAGAAGACAGCGTTCATGACCCATGTGGTACTTATTGCTTTTTACGGATGCCTTTCGGGTTGAAGAGTGTTGGCTCAATGTTTGCAAGAGCGGTCCAAATTGGTTTTGAACCTCAGCTCCATAGAAATATGGAGGCCTACATGGATGACATAGTGGTCAAAACCAAGGATGGACCGACTCTTGTGCAAGATCTAGAAGAGACATTTGCCAACCTACACAAGATCAACCTCAAGTTGAACCCTGAGAAGTGCGTCTTCGGCGTCCCATCCGGCAAGCTTCTCTGGTTCTTCGTGTCACAGCGCGGGATTGAGGCAAACCCAGACAAGATCAAGGCTATTGAGCAGATCAAGGCGCCCAAGCGGATCAAGGATGTGCGTCGGCTCACCGGTTGCGTTGCCGCCATGAGCCGGTTCATCTCCAGGTCTGCCGAGCGCGCCCTTCCCTTTTTCAAGATCTTGAAAAATGTGGGCCCAATAGAGTGGACCCCAGAAGACGAGGCCGCACTGCAGGACCTGAAGAAATACCTTTCCTCCACGCCAATACTAGTTGCGCCTAAACCACAAGAGTCGTTGTTGCTGTATTTGGCAGCGACGAATCAAGTGGTCAGCGCCGCACTAGTGGCGCAGAGGGAGGTCGACAAGGAGGCAGCAATGGCGGCAGAACCAGCAAATGGCGAGCCGAAGATTCCCCCGGCAGGGCCTGGTGCCCACAAGGCGCAGCCCCCGGCGGAGTCTGGTGCCACCAAGGCGATGCCCCCGTGGTCGAGTGAAGTGGTGCCCAAGAAAAAGATGATGTAGCACCCGGTTTACTTTGTCATCTCCCTCTTGCAGGGGTCTAGGTCAAGGTATTCCGGTGTGCAAAAATTGTTCTTCGGCCTCCTCATGGCCTCGAGGAAGCTGCGTCACTACTTCCAGGCCCACGAGATCACTGTCGTCACTCACCTCCTGTTGCAACGGTTACTGCACAACCCGGACGCAACCGGAAGGATTGTGGAATGGGCCTTGGAGTTGTCAAGCTTCGGCTTAAAGTTTGAGAGTACCTTGACAATTCAGAGCAGAGTCTTGGCGGAGTTCATCGCGGAATGGACCTCGACGCCTGACGAAGAAATCCAGGAGACTACTCTCCCCAGCAAGGAAGCAGACCGCAACTGGATCATGTACTTTGATGGAGCCTTCTCTCTGCAAGGCGCCGGTGCCGGCGTGCTACTCGTCGCATCCACCGGAGAGCACCTCAAGTATGTGATCCAGATGCACTTCCCCAGGGAGATGTCCACCAATAACACCACCGAGTACGAGGGATTGCTTGTCGGTCTCAGGATCGCGGCGGGCCTCGGGGTTAAGAAGCTCATCGTCAGGGGTGACTCGCAGCTCGTTGTCAGGCAGGTCAACAAATATTATCAGAGCCAACTGATGGAAGCATACGTAGATGAGGTGAGGAAGCTAGAGGAATGCTTTGACGGTATCCAGGCGGAGCACGTCCCCCGAGCGGAGAACGACTTAACCGATTACCTGTCAAAGCGTGCCGCATTCAAGCTACCTGTGGAACCAGGTACCTTTTTGCTCCGGTTCACTCAACCATCTGTCGATCCATCAGCAGGGCAGAGCAAGCGGAGGAAATCAGGTCCCGACAAGTACTTTCCTACCGAGCCCCCCGGGGCTGCCAGCAAGGTTGCTGCCGCGGATGCTGAGCCTGCCCAAGAGCAGCTGGCTCCGGCAGGGCTCAGGCCCTGGCCGTAGAGACAGCCGCTCCCATGGCGGAAGAGATGCCTTTGGTCCTTGCCGTCGAGCCTCAGGCTCCGGCATGGGCGCAGCACACCGTCCAATTCCTCCAAACAGGGGAGCTTCCTGAGGAGCAGGAAGAAGCGGAGAGAGTAGCCCGTCGGTCCGCCTTGTACCAGTTCGTCGATGACGTCCTGTACCAGAGGAGGCCGAACGGTGTGAAACTCAAGTGCATCCCCCAGGAGAAAGGACTAGAGCTGTTGGTAGAGATACATGGAGGCATATGTGGCTCCCACATAGGGTCGAGGACCCTTGCCGGGAAGGCGTTCCAGCAAGGTTTCTTTTGGCCCACCGCCCTCCAGGATGCGACGGCACTAGTCACCAAGTGTGAAGCGTGCCAGTTCCATTCAAAGAAGCTTCATCAACCAACTCAAGCCCTTCGGACAATCCCTCTCTCCTGGCCAATCTCGGTCTGGGGGCTCGATATACTGGGCCCTTTCCCCCGCGCTGTCGGGGGCTTTGAGTACTTGTACGTCGCAATCGACAAGTTCACAGAGTGGCCAGAGGTGGAAGCAGTGAGGAAGGTGACTGCTCAGTCAGCCGTCAAATTCTTCAAAGGACTGGTATGCCGTTTTGGTGTGCCAAACAGAGTCATCACCGACAACGGCATGCAGTTCACAAGCCACACCTTCATGCAGTACATCTGAGACCTCGGCAGCAAGCTCTGTTTTGCTTCCGTGGCACATCCACGGAGCAACGGCCAAGCAGAGAGGGCAAATGCTGAAGTGTTGCGAGGCTTGAGAACAAAGACCTTTGACATGCTGCACAAGAGTGGAAGGCGTTGGATTGATGAGTTCCCGGCAGTTCTTTGGTCGATCAGGACGACGCCAAATCGAGCCACCGGCCAGACACCTTTCTCCCTGGTATACAGGGTGGAAGCAGTTCTCCCCACGGAACTCATACACGGGTCACCTCGATTGCTCGCTTATGATGAGCTTGAGCAAGAGCCGTTGCGCCAAGATGACGCAACGCTCCTTGAGGAAGATCGTCTTCGGGCGGCTGTGAGAGTGGCACGCTACCAGCAAGCCTTGCGCCACTACCATAGCCGCAAGGTTCATGCCCGAAGCCTTGAGGAAGGCGACCTTGTTCTTCGGTGCGTTCAGTCGGCCAAGAATTCCAACAAGTTGACGCCGAAGTGGGAAGGCCCTTATTGGGTAATACGAGTCACCAGGCCGGGCGCAGTCCGCCTGGAGACCGAGGATGCCATACCAGTGAGCAACTCCTGGAACATCGAGCATCTTCGCAAGTTTTACCCATAAGGCGCAGCTTGCCGGCCCTCCCAGCAAGCCACCTTTTGTACGAGCTTTGCCGACAAGGCATGTGACCCTCTGTACAAAGCCAGGCGCAGACCCTGAGCATAAATAAATGAAGCGCTAGCGCCCTAAGTTATAGCATGCATGCTAGGTCGAGTCTCGTCCTTGGTTACGGTTGATAGTGCTTAGCGGCGGCTAACCCCTAGCTTAGAGGTCGAGTGCACGTCTCTCTGTTCTCCTATGTCTTCTTTTGGTTCGCAGGACACATGAATATCCTTGTTGAGCTGCTTTGGGAGAAAGGGGACAGACCGGCGTCCGGACCCCGGGAAGCCAGTATTGCCGGGGGCTACAAGAGCAAAGATCCACCCGCGGCAAGCCAAGGTTGCCGGGGGCTGCAGATTCAGATAAGTTCTCTATCCCTTATCATGCGTTTCATTATGGACTGAGGTATGTGAAACCTCGTTTTATCCTTAGGCTACCATGCTCCCCTCATTTCGGACCCTAGGACTCGTTTCCTGGGACCGAGTTTGGTCGTAGTCGCGGCAGCAAGGAAATGAAACGAGGAGCCTAAGCCCACTTCATCCCTACCACCGCCAAGGGCGTGAGAAAGGTTGAGCGGAGTGGGGGGACGGCAAGGCCTATTGCCGGGCGAGAAAACGTTTATCTTAAAGGTAACAAGGATTTACTCCTTGTCGTGGGGATTACCCGCGAACGAAAGAACCTGGCAAACATCCCTTTTTCATTAAAAAAACATCCCATACAGGTACAGTTCATACGAAATGAAAAACATGAACAAGGGGGTTACAAGTTCTAAAGTTAACAAAGGCCCGAAGGCTTACGAGACTAAAAAGATATAAGGTGCACGTAATCCCTTTCTTGTCCCTCTCCCCAGGAAATGGAACCAGAAAACAGAAGGGCAAAAGGGGCGCCTAGGCGAGCTACGAGTGGCAGAAGATACCAAGAGAACATCTTGGTGGCCGTCCAAGGGCTGGATGGTGATGGCGGCACAGGAGGCAGAGCTCGAAGACGAGGCAGTAGGACGTCGGTACGCGATGAAGGCGTCGGTGCCCGCGTATTCTGACTTGACGGCCTTGCCGCCCGCCCTCTTTCTCTTCTGCAGCCTCCCAACGCTAGCCGCCCAAGGAGATGACCCCGAGAAGTTCAAGGAGACGGTGACGTGGATGATGGGGTCGCTGGTGCCGCTCGGAGTGGCGCCCGACGCGTAATCGGACCCGTCATCCTGCCGCCCGCTAGCCTCGTCATCACTGCCATTGTCTTCCTCGCCACTCTCGCTCGAGGAGGAATCTTCGTCGTCAGAAGAGCTCTCCACGCAGCACCTTACGCAAGTCCCAAAGTTCCCAAAGATCTTGATGGAGAGGAGGCCACCCTCCATTAGTTTGATATGGAGAGTGAGCCCATCTGTCAAGCTGTGGAGGCGAGCGAAGTACTTCCACCCTCGGTGGAGATACATGACGTGAGGGGCGGGGAACTCGACGTCGGCCCATGTGTCGCTGTTCCCGCAGCCCCTCATATGCAACTGCAACGCCTGCGGCGGGTCCAGCTCCATCTCCCGCGCGAACGGAGTCAGGAGGCGAAGGCGACGGTGCGGTGGCTGGCGCAGCCTAACGAAGAATTCGCAGGGGTTGTCCCTGGCATGGCCCTCCATCGGAGGAGGAGCTGCTCGCGGAGGAGGGGCTGATCTGCCGCCCCGTCCTCCTCTTCCCCGGGCACTGTGACCTCTGCCCCGACCTCGCCCACGGCCTCGCCCCCTCCCCCTTCCCCTCGCGGCCGGCTCTGCCAACACGGGCTCAGGGGGAGGAGGAACGCGTTGTCGAGCGGCGACCTTCGCCGCCACCGTCGAAGGACCGGGATTCCCCTTCTCCATAGTGAATGAAAGGAAGGAGCGGAAGCAAAGGGAGGTGGAAGATGGAAAAATGCGGGATGCCATCCCCCCTTCCCCCTCTTTATAAAGGAACGGGGTTGGGGCTCGGCCGCCCCGCTTGACCAATCAAGACATGGGAGGCGCAGGGAACCAAGACCGACCTGCTGCCCCAACCAGCGACGGCCCGGTTTCCTGCCTCCACCGTTTGCCACCCTGAGCGCATGAAAGACGCGTGGCAGACGTGCAGAGCCGAGGGGATGGGTGAGTCAACCACTCCCCACCCCGTGATCGAGGGAGTGGACGCCTTGAAGACCCATTCAGTAAATGAGCTGTGCCTCCATGCCTCCCTCCCTTTACGGGGAAGGCGCGAGCCGCCTCTTTACTATGATGTGACGCATGCATGTGAAAACCGTCCCACGCATGCCGCCCACGTCACGCACGCCCCTCCACCCCGCGCCGCGCGCGCGGGTCGTGGGAAGCACAGCGCACAAAAAATCTTACCGCGGTAAAAACCGCCCCGCCTGCCCGCGCACCGTTTTGGGCCTGACCCAACGACGTGTCGCGCTTATGTGTGGCACAGGCCCGGGGGCTCCTGTCGGTGTACAAAACTAGGGGCACGTTTTTGTACCCCTTTACCTGTGCATGGGCAGTCAGAGCCGCGCCCGCGACCACACCAAGCAGAGCAAGGGAGGTAAGCCAAGGTAAAACTGAAGCCCAAGATGAAGCAAAGCAACGATAAGGACCAAGGCCACAAAGATCAGATGGGCAAAGCAGGTTTCCCCGGCAAGACCCTTGCCGGGGGAGCTCGCCCACGCCAGCCGAGCGAGCTGATACATCTCCGTCGTATCTACATTTCCAAACACTTTTTGGACTCTAACTTGTATGATTTGAATGGAACTAACCCGGAATGACGTTGTTTTCAGCAGAATTGCCATGGTGTTGTTTTATGTGCAGAAAACAAATATTCTCGGAATGACCTGAAACTCCACGAAACGTCTTAGAAAAAATAATAAAAAATCCTCGCCAAAGATGAAGACCAGGGGGCCCACACCCTTCTCACGAGGGTGGGGGGTGCCCCCCCCCTAGGGCACGCCCCCTACCTCGTGGGCCCCCTAGAAACCCTCCGACGCCAACTCCAACTCTATATATTTTCTTTCGGAGAGAAAAAATAGAAGAGAAGAAATCATCGCATTTTACGATACGGAGACGCCGCCAAGCCCTAAAACCTCTCGGGAGGGCTGATCTGGAGTCCGTTCGGGGCTCCGGAGAGGGGAATTCATCGCTGTCGTCATCATCAACCATCCTCCATCACCAATTTTATGATGCTCACCGCCGTGCGTGAGTAATTCCATCGTAGGCTTGCTGGACCGTGATGGGTTGGATGAGATTTATCATGTAATTGAGTTAGTTTTGTTAGGGTTTGATCCCTAGTATCCACTATGTTCTGAGATTGATGTTGCTATGACTTTGCTATGCTTAATGCTTGTCACTAGGGCCCGAGTGCCATGATTTCAGATCTGAACCTATTATGTTTTCATGAATATATGTGAGTTCTTGATCCTATCTTGCAAGTCTATGGTCACCTATTATGTGTTATGATCCGTTAACCCCGAATTGACAATAATCGGGATACTTACCGGTGATGACCATAGTTTGAGGAGTTCATGTATTCACTAAGTGTTAATGCTTTGGTCCGGTACTCTATTAAAAGGAGGCCTTAATATCCCTTAGTTTCCAATAGGACCCCACTGCCACGGGAGGGTAGGACAAAACATGTCATGCAAGTTCTTTTCCATAAGCACGTACGACTATATTCGGAATACATGCCTACATTACATTGATGAATTGGAGCTAGTTCTGTGTCACCCTATGTTATGACTGTTACATGATGAACCGCATCCGGCATAATTATCCATCACTGATCCGGTGCCTACGAGTTTTCCATATACTGGTTTACGCTTATTTACTTTCCCGCTGCTACTGTTACAATCACTACAAAATACCAAAACATTACTTTTGTTGTCTTTACTTTTGTTTCCGCTACCACCACCATCATATTACTTTGCTACTAAACACTTTGCTGCAGATACTAAGTTTCCAGGTGTGGTTGAATTGACAACTCAACTGCTAATACTTGAGAATATTCTTTGGCTCTCCTTGTGTCGAATCAATAAATTTGGGTTGAATACTCTACCCTCGAAAGCTGTTGCGATCCCCTATACTTGTGGGTTATCAAGACAAATTTCTGGCGCCGTTGCCGGGGAGCATAGCTCTATTCTTTGAGTCACTTGGATTTATATCTGCTTATCATTATGAAGAACTTGAGACATCCAAAAACCAAGATATATCCCTCAACTACGAGGGGAGGTAAGGAACTGCCATAGAGCTCTGCACTTGATTCACCTTCTGTTATGAGTAAGCTAGCGACACCTACACCTGCTTCTGCTATTCGTTCTGATATGTCGCATGTTATTGATGATGCCACTTCTGCTATGCATGATACTTATGATGAAACTGCTTCTATGCCTGATACTACTGTGCCCCTTGGTGAATTTCTTGATGAACAAATTGCTAGGGTTAGAGAAAAATAAATTATTGAATCTGAATACGATGATGATAGTGATGATGAAAATATGCCTGTTATTCCTGAGGGCTATCTTTTTGATATGGAATCTTCTGTCGCTATTTTAGCTTGCAGGGATAGATATGAGCTTAAGAGGTTATTAATTAAATGGAACAAAGAATCACTTAGAGATAAAATGAGACCCGACCCTGCTTTTGCTACTTCACCTATATGTGTTCTTGATAAGGATTATGAATTCTCTGTTGATCCTGATATAATTACTTTGGTTGAATCTGATCCGTTTTATGGCTATGAATCTGAAACTGCTGTGGCACATCTTTCTAAGTTAAATGATATAGCTGCCCTGTTCACTAATGATGAGAGATCGCGATACCTCTATATACTCAAAATATTTTTGGTCTCATTAAAGGGTGATGCTAAGATATGGTTTAATTCTCTTGATCCTGGTTGTGTGCGTAGTCCCCAGGATATGATTTATTACTTCTCTGCTAAATATTTCCCTGCTCATAAGAAACAAGCTGCTTTGAGGGAAATATACAACTTTGTGCAAATTAAAGAAGAGAGTCTCCCACAAGCTTGGGGGAGGCTTCTCAAGTTACTTAATGCTTTGCCTGATCATCCTCTTAAGAAACCCGAAATACTTGATATCTTTTATAATGGACTAACCGATGCTTCCAGAGATTACCTGGATAGTTGTGCTGGTTCTCTTTTCAGGGAAAGAACACCGGATGAAGCTGAAATTCTATTGAATAATATGTTGGCAAATGAAAATAATTGGGCACCTCCTGAGCCAGCTCCAGAGCCAGCCCCTGCTCCAATTGTTGAGTCTATTCCTAAACCAACTCCGAAGAAGAGAGGTGTTCTATTTCTCAGTCCTGAAGATATGCAAGAGGCAAAGAAATCTATGAAAGAGAAAGGTATTAAAGCTGAAGACGTTAAGAATTTACCTCCTATTGAAGAAATACATGGTCTTAATATACCGCCTGTTGAAGAAACATATGATCTCAATTCTTTATTTATTGAAGAACCTCCTGACCCCGATATCACGACACAGGTAGTAAAGGTAAATTCTCTCTATAGATATGATAAAGCTGAAGTTCCTCCTACTAAAATTACTAGTCAGTGCTTGGATGAGTTTGATAACTTTATGTATAAGCAAGACGACTTCAATGCTTATTTTGGTAGACAATTAAAAGAAAATGCTTATATGATTAGAAGCTTGGGTGATTATATGGCTAATATTAAAGGTGAACTTAAACTTGTTAGGAAACATGCTTCTATGGTTACCACTCAAGTAGAACAAGTGCTTAAAGCTCAAAAAGAAGTGCTTGATGAAATGAATAGTAAGAAAAATGATTATGCTGTTAGAGTGGCTACTAGAACTGGTAGAATGACTCAGGAACCTTTGTATCCTGAAGGCCACCCTAAGAGAATCGAGCAAGATTCTCAGAGAAATAATATTGATGTTCCTAGTTCTTCTAAAAAGAAGAAAAAGAAAAACGATAGAACTGTGCAAACTTCTAGTGAACCTATTGCTGAACCACCTGATAATCCAAATGATATATCTATGTCTGATGTTGAAACACAATCTGGTAATGAACATGAACCTAATGAAAATGTTAATAATGATGTTCACGATGATGCTCAACCTAGTAAGGACAATGATGTGGAAATTGAACCTGATGTTGATCTTGATAACCCACAATCAAAGAGTCAATGTTATGATAAAAGAGACTTTGTTGCTAGGAAAAATGGTAAAGAAAGGGAACCTTGGGTTCAGAAACCCATGCCTTTTACTCCAAAATCATCCAAGAAAAAGGATGATGAGGATTTTGAGCGCTTTGCTGAAATGATTAGGCCTATCTTTTTGCGTATGCGATTAACTGATGTGCTCAAAACAAATCCTTATGCTAAATATATGAAGGATATCATTACTAATAAAAGAAAGATACCGAAAGCTAAGATTTCCACCATGCTTGCTAATTATACTTTCAAGGGTGGAATACCAAAGAAACTTGGAGATCCCGGAGTACCTACTATACCTTGCTCCATTAAAAGAAATTATATTAAAACGGCTTTGTGTGATCTTGGAGCCGGTGTTACTGTTATGCCTCTCTCTTTATATCGTAGACTTGACTTGAATAAGCTGACACCTACCGAAATATCTTTGCAAATGGCTGATAAATCAACTGCTATACCTGTCGGTATTTGTGAGGATGTGCCTGTTGTGGTTGCAAACGTTACTATTTTAACGGACTTTGTTATTCTTAATATTCCCGAGGATGATAGCATGTCTAATATTCTTGGAAGACCTTTTCTTAATACTGCAGGGGATGTTATTGATTGCAACAAAGGCAATGTCACTTTTCATGTTAATGGTAATGAGCATATGGTACACTTTCCGAGGTAACAACCTCAAGTTCATAGTATCAACTCCATTGGAAAAATTCCATCAATTATAATTGGAGGTTTTGAATTTCCTCTTCCTACTGTCAAAACGAAATATGATATACTTATTATAGGGGATGTGCATATTCCCGTTGAGGTAACTTAGTGTTATTCGAAATTTCTCCAGTTTCATGTTAATCGGAATGAGTTTGTTAACAAGACTTGATCAACCTTGTTAGTGGATTCTTTTTTATGAGCATGAGATGGATGAAACTAGAAGCAAAAACTTCTGTACCCTCTCTATACTTTCTGTTAATTAGTAGAAATAAAGTAAAATTAGTATTTTCTGTCTGTTTCCTGACTTATCCATGCAATATAAAAATATCCCGAATATAAAATTCCTCAGAATGACATGCCAATTTAATATGATTTTTTCGAGAATGTTTGAGGATTTACTGTGGAAAAATTACCGTGGGAGGAGCTGGCACCTGGCCACGAGGGTGGTGGGCGCCCCCCCGCCCCCCCTCTAGGGCGCGCCCCCTGCCTCGTGGGCCCACGATGGCCCTCCTCCACTTATCCCAGCACCCATCTTCTTCCTCTGTCTCACACAAACCCGAAAAACCAACTCAAGCACGAGTTTCAGCCACTTTTGCTGTGATTTTCGATCTCCTTGCTCAAAGCACCTCTCGCAAAACTGCTTGGCGAGATTGTTCCTTGGTATGTGACTCCTCCATTGGTCCAATTAGTTTTTGTTCTAGTGCTTTATTCTTTGCAAATTTGTGCTGCATAGGTGACCATGTTCTTCAGCTTGCATGTCAAATTTATATGGTTATAAGTAGTTCTAATGCTTGATATAGGCTCTAGGCACTTGTAGGAGTAGTTGCTATTAGTTTTATTGAAGTTGGTTCACTTTTGTTTGAAGTTACTAAAAATTTCAGAATATTTTAGAATATAATGAGGAGATTCTTGAGGGGCTCATCGAGCCAAAGCTCGAAGGAAAAGGCACCGAAGCCTAAGTATAATTTGCCACGCACCGCGGAGATTCGGGCATGTGAATGGCCCTCTAATGATTTCTTGAGAGCAGCCGATATCTATGAAGATTTTCATTAATTGGCTCACAATGCAGGCCTCACCGCTTTCCTCCACGACCAATGCGATCAGTATCTCTTACTCACAAATACCTTTGTGCAAAACTATCATTTTCATTCTAGGAACTCACCACCGACGGTGGAGTTTCATTTATATGATGAGCATAAGGAGATGTCACTTTATGATTTCTGTCGGATTTGTCTAGTCCCTTTTGAGGGCAAGACAGAAGAACCACATCATGATGATGTGGAGGGGTTTATTAATAATATCACTGAAGGAGAAACCAGGAAGGTTTCCGATGCACGAATCACTAGCATACATTTTCCTGTTTTACGTTACTTTGCATTATTTGCTAGCCGTTGTTTAATTGGACGTGGAAACTATGGAAACCTTAGTATCCCTGATATAATTATTCTACTCCAAGGTTTATACAATGATAACACTTTTAGTATGGGCGGTATTATTGCTAGACGGTTAAATATGAACCGTACTAAGGGCCCCATCTTTGGAGGCATCTATGCTGCACGCCTAGCCGCACATTTTAACATACCTATTAGGCATGCTGAGAAGGAAGAAAAGGTGCTTCCCCATGTTTATCTAGATCATAAAAGTATGGTGGCACATGATTTTATTGTTAAGAATAGGGCAGGAGAGCTTAAATATCAATTGTTCTTTAATAAACATCATCCTGAGACTATTACCTTGCCTGCTCCTTCTTTGTTTGATTTGACTGTAGGCACGTACCTTGTTCCATTGACGGCTATTCACGCCTACCGGAACCCTGCACCAGCCGAGGAGCCAGAACCGGAACCACAATTTGATCCTTCACGACAGTCTAACTATCCGTGGGATCCGGAGATGATTGCCAGCCAGTGGCAATCGGAGCCTTCTTCTTCCTCATCACAGTACGACCCCAACAACTATTATTATGGACATCACCTAGGCCAGCCGTGGCCATAGACCAACTTAGGCCAAAATCCTAAGCTTGGGGGAGTACATATTTCTCACCGACATTACATTTATGTTCACACACACTCATTGCTAGATGTCGGTGCTCATACTTTTTTATTGTATCATCCATGCTAGTTTAATTTCCTTTTTATGCTTTCTTCTTGTGTGTTTAATAAACCTTAAGAAAAACCAAAAAAAATTAGTAGTAGTTTATTTTTCTGCTGTAGTAGTAATAATTAAAAAGAAAACCCAAAAATATTTCCCGTTCTTCCTTTGCTTGTTGGGAGCTTTCCGGTGTAAATAGTTTTATTTCTTTTCCTTTCTTTGGGGGTCAGTAGGAGAAGACCATAATTAAATTGTTGAAGTGGCTCTTATATGCATTATTGTTGAATTAACCAAAGAGCCCATATTGCCTTGTCTTCTCCTGTTTATTGAATGCTCGTAGATTCCAGCTTAGTCCAATGCACGTAAACTCTTATTATTCTTCACACTGTTCGGTCGTGCAAGTGAAAGGGCAATTATGATGATATATGATGGACTGACTGAGATGAGAAAAGCTGGTATGAACTTGACCTCTTTTGTTTTTGTAAATATGATGAGTCCCTCGTTCTTGATTCAGCTTATTATGAATAAACATGTTTGCAATGACAATTAGAGATCGTAGTTGCTTGTGCCATGCTTGATTAGCTATGAGTTATAATGATTTACCTTGTGTGCCAACATTGCTATTGAGATGGTTATGATGTGGTATGATGGGGTGGTATCCTCCTTTAAATGATTTAAGTGACTTGACTTGGCACATGTTCACGCATGTAGTTGAAACAAATCAACATAGCCTTCACGATATTTATGTTCATGGTGGATTATATCCTACTCATGCTTGCATCCAATGTTTATTAATCTTAATGCATGTACATGGCTGTTGTCGCTCTCTAGTTGGTCGCTTCCCAGTCTTTTGCTAGCCTTCACTTGTACTAAGCGGGAATACTGCTTGTGCATCCAATCCCTTAAACCCCAAAGTTATTCCAGATGAGTCCACTATACCTTCCTATATGCGGTATCTACCTGCCGTTCCAAGTAAATTTGTATGTGCCAAACTCTAAACCTTCAAATAAACATTCTGTTTTGTATACTCGAGTAGCTCATGTATCAACCAAGGATGTCCTTATGTTCCATGTTAGGCGGGTTATTCTCAAGAGGAGTGGACTCCGCTCCTCACTCACGAGAAAATGGCTGGTCACCGGGATGCCCAGTCCCATGCTTTGTGCAAACTAAATCAAAATTAATTGCAAAAAAAACTCCCCCTGGGACCTGATGTATGTTGGAGGCACTCGTTGTTTCGAGCAACCCATGGATTGATGTTTGTTGGTGGAGGGGGAGTATAAACCTTACCATTCTGTTTGGGAACCGCCTATAATGTGTTTAGCATGGAAGATATCGCCATCTCTTAGTTGTTACGTTGACAATGAAAGTATGCTCAAAATACAATCTATCTCTATTGCAAAACCGAGCTCTGGCACCTCTACAAATCCCTGCTTCCCTCTGCGAAGGGCCTATCCATTTACTGTTATGTTGAGTCATCACCCTCTTATTAAAAAGCACTAGGTGGAGAGCACAGCTGTCATTTGCATTCATCACTATTAATTTATGTTGGGTGTGACTATGATTGGATCTCTTTTACCATGAATTACAATGTCTACTCAGTCCTTGATCTTTAAAGGTGCTCTGCATTTATGTTTTGCGGTCTCAGAAAGGGCTAGCGAGATACCATCTTGTTATATCATATTATGATTGTTTTGAGGAAGTGTTGTCATCCGAGATTTATTATTATGACTTGCTAGTTGATTATGCTATTGATATGAGTAATTATGAGAACTGAGAATTATTGCAAATGTGGTTAGTTATGATCTATGCTGAAAACTTGAATGCTGGCTTGACATAGTTACAACAACAAGAGCAAACAGAGTTTGTAAAAGTTTTTCTTTCTTTCAGTTTGTCAACTGAATTGCTTGAGGACAATCAAGGGTTTAAGCATGGGGGAGTTGATACATCTCCCTCGTGTCTACTTTTCCAAACACTGTTGCCCTTGTTTTGGACTCTAACTTGTATGATTTGAATGGAACTAACCCGGACTGACGCTGTTTTCAGCAGAATTGCCATGGTGTTGTTTTATGTGCAGAAAACAAATATTCTCGGAATGACCTGAAACTCCACGGAACGTCTTAGAAAAAATAATAAAAAATCCTCGCCAAAGATGAAGACCAGGGGGCCCACACCCTTCTCACGAGGGTGCCCCCCTAGGGCACGCCCCCCTACCTCGTGGGCCCCCTAGAAACCCTCCGACGCCAACTCCAACTCTATATATTCGCTTTCGGAGAGAAAAATAGAAGAGAAGAAATCATCCGGTTTTACGATACGGAGCCGCCGCCAAGCCCTAAAACCTCTCAGGAGGGCTGATCTGGAGTCCGTTCGGGGCTCCGGAGAGGGGGATTCATCGCCGTCGTCATCATCAACCATCCTCCATCACCAATTTCATGATGCTCACCACCGTGTGTGAGTAATTCCATCGTAGGCCTGCTGGACGGTGATGGGTTGGATGAGATTTATCATGTAATCGAGTTAGTTTTGTTAGGGTTTGATCCCTAGTGTCCACTATGTTCTGAGATTGATGTTGCTATGACTTTGCTATGCTTAATGCTTGTCACTAGGGCCCGAGTGCCATGATTTCAGATCTGAACCTATTATGTTTTCATGAATATATGTGAGTTCTTGATCCTATCTTGCAAGTCTATAGTTACCTACTATGTGTTATGATCCAGCAACCCCGAAGTGACAATAATCGGGACCACTCCCGGTGATGACCATAGTTTGAGGAGTTCATGTATTCACTATGTGCTAATGCTTTGTTCCGGTTCTCTATTAAAAGGAGGCCTTAATATCCCTAAGTTTCCAATAGGACCCCACTGCCATAGGAGGGTAGGACAAAAGATGTCATGCAAGTTCTTTTCCATAAGCACATATGACTATATACGGAATACATGCCTACATTACATTGATGAATTGGAGCTAGTTCTGTGTCACCCTATGTTATGACTGTTACATGATGAACCGCATCCGGCATAATTATCCATCACTGATCCGGTGCCTACGAGTTTTCCATATACTGGTTTACGCTTATTTACTTTCCCGCTGCTACTGTTACAATCACTACAAAATACCAAAATATTACTTTTGTTGTCTTTGTCTTTACTTTTGTTTCCGCTACCACCACTATCATATTACTTTGCTACTAAACACTTTGCTGTAGATACTAAGTTTCCAGGTATGGTTGAATTGACAACTCAGCTGCTAATACTTGAGAATATTCTTTGGCTCCCCTTGTGTCGAATTAATAAATTTGGGTTGAATACTCTACCCTCGAAAGCTGTTGCGATCCCATATACTTGTGGGTTATCACGAGCCACCCTCGAGCCCACCAACACTCGACAAATGCATTGGACAGGGCTCGGGAGGCACCTCTGTGGTGGCATGTAGATCTTTGTGAAAACAAATAATAGTCAAGATCGAATGAGGATAGGAAGGTAGCCATCCTCACCGAAGAAACTCACAAGACCCCCGGCAAGATCCTTGCCGGGGATGCCTGCACGCCACGGCAAGACCCTTGCTGGGCCACCCGGCAAGGCCCTCGCCAAGCGCATCAGCAGGGCCACCGTCAGGCCCGCACCAGCCAAGTCTCCATCGCCGTTTGCATGCAGCTGCCGACCCAACCAGCTGGGCAGGCACCTGCGTGGCGACATGCAGCCCTTCGTGGAGGCTCCACCACCGCGCCACCTCAGCTGCCTGCCTACCTACATGGCACCGCATGCATCGCTGGCCAGGGCGCATGTCGAAGCTTGGAGGAGCGGCGACGGATGGGACGGGCCTCGCTCTCGTCCCCGATAAAGTGGAGGGACACCTAAGCCTCGCATTTAATGCGCTTCGTCCTGTAATACCAGGATAGCCTCGCAACACTGTTGCCTTTCCACCTCCTGTGTGCCACTATGGCAACCCCTTTTTCTATAAAAGGAGGCCCAAGGCGACGAGGGGAGGGATTCAGCTTTTTGGTGCTCTTGACACCCCGTAGCTAGTTCAAGAACTCAGAATACACCCACCAAAGCAGGACTAGGGTTTTACGCATCCTCGCGGCCCGAACCTGGATAAACAAACCGCGTGCTCTCTGTTAGACCCGCTCTTCTCTCAACCCCACGCCCCGCAACCGCAGTGGGGATTCTTGTGATTCCATAGGTGTCGTTTCCCACCGACACCACGGCATGGCTCTCGTAAGTTTATACCCTGTAGGGGTGTCCCGACTTAGCCCATCACAAGCTCTCACGATCAATGAAGGATGTTCCTTCTCCCGGGAAGACCCAATCAGTCTCAGAATCCCGGTTACAAGACATTTCGACAATGGTAAAACAAGACCAGCAAAGCCGCCCGAATGTGCCGACAAATCCCGATAGGAGATGCACCTATCTCGTTCTCAGGGCACACCAGATGAGCAATCCGTACAACTAAAACTAGCCCTCAAGTTTCCCCGAGGTGGCGCTGCAAGGGGATCTAGTTTGTACCAACACTCAGAGGAGCACTGGCCCGGGGGGTTAAATAAAGATGACCCTTGAGTCTGCGGAACCCAAGGGAAAAGGCTTAGGTGGCAAATGTAAAAACCAAGGTTGGGCCTTGCTGGAGGAGTTTTATTCAAAGCGAACTATCAAGGGGTTCCCATAACGCCCAACCGCGTAAGGAACGCAAAATCAAGGAACATAACACCGGTATGACGGAAACTAGGGCGGCAAGAGTCACTACTAGGAAAAGGCTTATTAGTGGTGCACCTGTTTTGGCCATTAATGGTGCACTACAAGTGCGCCACTATCATCACGCCACTAGTAACATATACTAATGGCGCACCCCTGGTGCGCCATTAGTATAGCAGACTATAGTGGCGCACTAGGCAGTGCGCCATTAGTAAGTCACACGGTGCGCCATTAGTATGCCTCCCAGGGGGCATATTTACCTTGTGTTCTGGGTTACTAATGGCGCACTAACAGATAACACGCCACTAGTATTTTTTAGAGTAGTGCGCCACTAATGTGCTGTATGGTGCGCCACTAGTATGAATATTAGGAATTATTTTTTTTTCTTTTCTGATATTTGCACAGGTTACAAAATATATTACTGCATAGAATATAGACAGCACAACATATAAACAGCAGATTCAACAAATACAATAGAAGATTAGTCTCCGAATACAATTCATCATATTAGTCTCCGAATTCAAAAGACCGAACAAAGTTGGAACATTACAAGTCTCGAGACCGCGAGTAGCGAGTTTGTCGAAAGTAATACTGCATTCGGAGATAATTGAGAGATGTGTCCTCTCTTATCTTTGTGCTACTGCTACTGCTATGCCTAAACATGACTTAGATTGAACTGAGGTAACATGTGGTGCATGTCGAAAGTAATACTAATCCTAACTTGATCAAGTTTGGATTGTACTACTTTCAACATGCACCACATGCGTATTGCCTTCACTTCAATCCAATCCATGTTCATTTCACCCACAGATATATAATAACTCTTCATGCTCGCATCATGCATCATCATAATAACAAGTCCTACTAATCATCATCATACAACTTCTACTCGTTATTAATAACAAGTCATACGATCATCATCCTGATAGTCATCGAACCAACCCTACTTAATTGTTCTTAGCACATGATCATCAGTATTAGGCAGGACCTAAATACCCTATTTAAGGTAAAATAGCATAAAACAATATAGACCATGACTCTCCATTATGGAGAATGGAGATCATCCTGTCTCCAATTCTTGCATGACGCTTCCTTTTGCTTCCAAGAACCTCCTTACGACTGTCCATACATTTTTTCCATTCTCTGATTAGCATGTCTCCACTTCTTTTAGAAATCTGGTATGGACAGTTGAGATTCATAGGATGACCTGGATATATGTTCAAAACACGAAGGCTGCCATTCTAATACATCAAATGAGCCACACAATCCTCTAGGATCCTTTGTTCAAAAACATAGTAATAACTTCATAGTTAGCAATGATGTACTAGTTTTAGAAGTATGCAAAAGATGCACGCATGTCGTAATAGTAAAAAATCTTACCAGGGTATCTCCATGGTAGTTACCGTAGTTCAACACGTGCACTAGTGGCACGTATTGACCATAATGTTGATGAGTTTGATTGTAGATATTGTAATTCTCAAGATCAGTACAAAATCCGACCAGATGATTTTTCTCCTGATAAGTTAACTCGGAGCCATCGGTGTAGTGGGTTTTGTCTACCATGTTCCGCACATTGTTTGAACAATCAAAATAAGCTGTTAATGGAAATAAGCTGTCAACTATTTTGAAATGAACAATATAAATTAGTTAATAATTAACTGTGTTTGAGAAACTCGCATAGCGGTAGAACTGGAGGCGTATCAACAAGGACCCAAATGTCCATATTGTCTTGGTCGATGTCAGGATCACCAAGATCCATGGTGACAAGCATACCCTCATCAAAACCATACATCTTGCAAAATGCTTCCCAATTTTTGCAACCAAAATGGGTTACGCTCCCAGAATTATACATATTTACTTCAAAATCCACATCATGATGAGTCCTTAGGTGAATTTTCTTTGTTTCATAATAATTTTCATGGTCTTCAAAATCCATCCTCTCCAAGACATAGCGTCTTGCATGGCATGGGATAAGCTATACTCGAATTGTAAAAGATGAAAATTACACGTTGAAATAGTTGAAGTCATGCTTAATTATGAAAAAAACACTTGTCGTTGTTGCGTACCATTTCAACTTCGAAGATCTCCTCGAGCTTAATGATGAAGCGTCGATCATCGTCCAGGTGAGGCCTGTCGCACAGACCTCGATCGTCGTGGCACCAGCCGCACTCCTCCGGGAGACTTTCGTCGTCCGATGATGACATTTCCTACGTTCATAATTCAAAACTACATCATCTCTTGCGTCCGTACATCGTCGAATATTATCACTAATACACCTCAAATACTATCATACATATAGCATCGCTAGTACATCTAAAACCGTAGCGCCCGACGGGTATCTAATTAGAAATGGAGGGTGGAGAAATGGAGAAATGGAACTGGTTAAGAGTTGAAAGAAAGGTATCTAATTAGAAACATAGGTGGAGGGTCTTGTAGAGGATAGATAGGTAGCAGAATCCATTCAGATGGAAAGCTTTAATGAGGATGAATCAAGATTTGGATAATTCATGCCTTTAGGTGAATAGGAAGTTACTTCTGCAAATATCTGTTGGGTCCAATAAGATAATCCACAGTGTGGTGAAAACACGCCCTTCGAACTGGTTTGAGCTATTGGTGAATGGAGATGGTCTAAGATTTTCAGTAGTAAGAAGTGAAGTGGTAATTTTGAGAGCAAATGGTTAGGATGAGTGGTTCCTCTTTCCTGCTTAGCTTTACAATAGAATATTGTTAGTCATCCACACTTGTGCATTTTCAGCCAGGCCCAGTGGAGTTGGCCTAAAAACATTTCTTTCTTTAAGTGTGCTACATCCATCTCAAGTATTTATGGTCAAGGGTTAGCAGGGCCATCCAAATAGAATATGTGGTATGGGATTTTTTAGTAGGTCATCCTACCAGATTAGGGTTTATCGATGACGAGCAACTGACATTAGTAATAACTATGAGTTGATATCACACTTCTATATGTATAACACAAGAGGCAGTTGATCCTACTTAATTAAGTACTAAGGTACCCCGGCCCATGCATTAGTCGCAAGTACCCCATATGTCCTATTTTTAGCAAAGTCATGCTAAAATTCATGGAAAATTTCAGCATGACCTTTGCTGAAAATAGGACATATGGAGTACCCGAATTTGCCGGAACAGAACTTAATCGACATTCCGGCAAACTCAAGGGCCTCTCGGGGTACCTGCAAAATCATTATCCCCGCGTAATGAAGTCGCCAATGGGTCATTTCAGAAGATCACAAGTAGCATCATCACAAGTACAACATCATCACAAGTACAGCAGCAGCAGCAGTGAATACAGGCATAACAGCAGCAGTAGCAGGTTTATTCTTCTTCTTCATAAACACTAATTGTTGCCAACATCATCACAAGTACAACATCATCACAATTTTAATTTTATATATACTAGGTATATACTGTACATACCAGCCCATCCAAAAACTTTGCTAGCCGTGTGTATGACAATAATAATAATAATAATAATAATAATAATAATATAGAGATAAAAGAAAAAACCAAAGTCAGTCAACCGTGTGTACATCTTTCCCATCCTTTTCTTCCCTCAAAAAACTTTTCTGGCCCAATCAACCTGCTGCGTGGGCGCCGACCTCCCACAACATACAGCCATTCAGGATTCTCTCAAAAAAACTGACAATCTAGCGATGCTATGTATGATTTGATTTACTGAAGCAGAACCCACCCAGGTGCTGAACATATATGAGATTCTTGTCTCAACAAATAAATCCGAAGGATCATCTTTTATTTCGTTCTTGGTAAGCACACCAAAGATCTAACAAAATGTTCTGACAATAGATCACACATCTTGTAGCTTCGCATAATACTCTAAAGCTAGAGTTAAAAAATCTAAAGATAAACAGCAACCAGTGTAACATTTCAGAGTACTCTGAATCTGAACACATTGATCCTTCCACTGTCTGCCCAAATATGAGCTGAAAAGAGTTTTTTGATTCAGAACTTCGATGCGTTTTGTTTCAGTTTTGGCTAGGAGAGACTATAACAGAGTAGCAGATGCCTTAGAAAATTAAGTGTGTTCACTCGGTGTAAATGATGGTGTTAATGCAGACAGCGTAGCAATCCCTTATTACTTGGAACTAGTGGCGAGCAGAGTGAGCTTGGACCAGTATGTAACTTATGCAACTCTGCACTTTTCTCTCAAAAGAACACATTCCAGCCATTCAGATTCTCACCGTGGAGGAGTGGAGGACTGGATGATCTGCAGCTTCGGGACAGAGGAGCCGTGGGCAGCCGGTGCAGAGGGGCTCAATCTGCTGCTTCGGGGGCTTCTGCAGGAGGCGGACCAGTGCTCGGTGAAGCCTGCTCGGGGAGGAAACACATGATTCGGGGCGACGACGGCAGTGGCTTGCGGTCCAGTGGAGGGTGGTGGATGGTTGGGAGGGGGGGAGGGGCAGCGCCGGTGGATGGTTGGGGCGGTGGTGGTAGATGCTTGGGAGCGGCGGCGGTGGTGGATGCTCGGGGGTGGTGGCGGCTTGCGATGGTGAGGGGTGCAAGAGCTGCGGTGGTGATGGGTGGAGGAGCGCTGGAGGTGGGGGCGGGGCGCGCTGGAAAGGAATCGTCGACGGTGAGGGGGAAAGGGATCTGGCACGCGGGGGGCGATGGGGTGGCGCAGGGGGTGAGGGGGAACGGGATAGCAATGGCCCACCTCCCAGGGGTGCGCCATAAGTACATACATAGCAATGGCACACCACCGTGGGGTGCGCCATAAGTAACTTTTTTTATTAATAACAATGGCGCACCCTCTCCTAGTGCGCCATTAGTAACTTTTTTTTATTTTTTTATTGATAAAAATTATTACACTATATAGAGGAGAGTAGTAGAGGAGGGAGGGAGGGAGGGAGCATTTACATTCGTTGACAAGGCGGTGGTTGGTGTCGCATCGGAGATGCGGACCGTAGAAGGAGGAGGACGCCGGTCGTGGTCGTGGTCGTGGGCCGGCCTCGTCACGTCGCGTCGGCGTTCATTGTCAGCCGTCGATGGACTGCGAGTAGCCCCGCCGAAGTCTCCACCTCCGGGCTCTGGCTTCCTCGTCACGGCAGCGGAACGAGGTGCAGCTGCCAGTGGGGTGGGGTGGGGTGGCTGCGACAAATGGGGTTGGGGCGCAATGCGACCTAGCCTAACCTGGCGCACCACCCAGGGGTGCGCCATAAGTACATCCATAGCAATGGCGCACCACCGAGGGGTGCGCCATTAGTAACTTTTTTTATTTTTGAAAATATCATCGTTATTTGAAAATATCATCAAATATCATCAAATTTGTTTTTTTTTTTGATTTTTAATTGCATTCATTTGTGAATTGGTAAAATATTTATGAATATGAAAAAATATCATCAAATTTGAAAATATATTCATGAATTCAAAAAGTGCCCATGAAATTTAAAAATGTTCATGAGTTCAAAAAGTATTAACAAATTCAATACTTTTTGTGAGTTAGAAATTCAATACCAGAATAAACACATAAATAAATATTCATGAGGACTAGAACAGAAGAAATATCATTACTAGTTTTGCAAAACAAAAAAAAATTGTTAGTTGTGGTGCACCTTGATTGTGGTGCGCCATTACTAGTTTTGGAAAAAATTGTTAGTAATGGCGCACCGTGTGTGTGGTGCGCCATTACTAGTTAAAACTACTAATGGCACACTATGCCCTGGTGCGCCATTAATAGTTTTGGAAAAATAAAAAAATTGCTAGTAATAGCGCACCGTGTGTGTGGTGCGCCATTAGTAATGAGGACACTAATGGCGCACCACATGCATGGTGCGCCATTAATGTCCATATTGGCTATAGCCCTTTTCCTAGTAGTGACTGAAACAAAACACCAGGCATAAGGCCGAGCCTTCCATCCTTTACCAAGTATATAGATGCATTAAATTAAATAAGAGATATTGTGATATCCCAACATATCCATGTTCCAACATGGAACAAACTTCAGCTTCACCTGCAACTAGCAACGCTATAAGAGAGGCTGAGCAAAAGCGGTAACATAGCCAAACAACATTTGCTAGGAATGTGGGTTCGAGACTTGACATGGCAATATGGGAGGCATGATAAACAAGTGGTAGGTAGCGCAACATAGCGATAGAGCAAACAACTAGCAAGCAAAGATAGAAGTGATTTCGAGGGTATGGTCATCTCGCCTGAGATCCCGCAAGGAAGAAGAACGAGTCCATGAAGAAGACAAACGAACGTAGTCGAGCGAATCCTCACAACTCCGGAACGAAACCGAAGCTAACGAGAGAAGCAACCCGGAAAGAAGCAAGCACCATAGTAAACAACCATCACATAAACATGGCATGATGCACAACCAAATATGATGCATGTCCCGTTTAATGAGGCATGGCATGGCAAAGTGCACAAACAATACTACAAATTAAGTGGAGCTCAATATGCAACGAGTTCCATATTGATGAAACACCACATGACTTATTTAGTTCTCCCTCGTTTACGTAGTCAACAATATTAAATGTTATTAAACATGGCAAGAGGTGAAACATAATAAAACTACCTATCTAGGCAAGTTTAAGTGAGGCTGGAAACAACAAATAACCATTACGGTAAATCCCCATATGTCATTTAGCAATATTAAAGCAAGCAACAATTTAAACATTCTTGATGTTGTTTTCATGATGCGAATGACATTTGCAAGTTTTATGCAAGTTTTATGAAAATGTTGACATAATAAGATACGAGGCATTTGTCACCGTGGTGGAAAGAAAGGGTGCCACGACGACGAATCCAAAAATGATGCCATGACAACATATCGGTTTCGGTAACTCAACTGAGATGCCGGTCCAAAAGAAAAGTGTGCAAATATGTGGAACACACAAGAGATGGTGGGGTGCTCCTGGTTACCGGGTGTCCCACGGGTCAACGGCGGTGTCAAACAAGGGATCAACTAACGTTCACAAACGGATACAACATCTAAACATGCATCTCATACAACACATGCATTCGTCCACGGGTCATCGTCTCGGCGGTTATACCTTCGAAGCGTGCAAACGGGACGGCTCGGGTTCGGTGCAATGTAGAGGAAGTAGACGTTCTCGGGACGGTCGTAGTGGAAGTAGTCGTTCACGGGTCGTTGTGGGAAGTAGTCGTTTTCGTGGCGACGGTAGTCGTTCACGTTCTTAGTCGCACAAGTTTCCATAGATGTTCGGGGTCACAGCGAGGAACTTGACGTCCACGGAGTCTTCACGGTTCGACGGTAGTGGTACACATTTCGTAGCCGTTTGAGTGATCGGTAGAGGAACTTGATGGATTTGAATCCCTTTGGGGTTGTAGTGGTACTTAGGGTCTTCGGACTTGTCGGTCTCGACGAAACGAAGGGGTACTTGGTACAATCCGGGTGGTGGTGCACTTGTCGTCGAGGGACTTGATGGTCTTGACAAAACGAAGGGGTACTCGGCAAAACCATGTCCTTCGGAGGTCGACAGTAGTGGTTCCCGTATCAACATGGTGTAGTTGTACTTGATGGGTCATGTCTTGGCGTCTCAACCTTGCTGATCCAAAACAAACGCGAGATAAAAGGCCTCTATTGGGCAGCAGCAAGGCAAGGCAGTGCGCGAGCAGCGATGGAAGTGGGCATGGGGCTCGTGGTGACACCGATGATGAACAGGGGCGCAGCACCGTGGCGGGGAGGCGGCGTGCCTGTTTCGTTTGTCACGGGAAAACAACAGCAGCAGCATGGCATCCCAGGAGTCAAGGGGCGCGGTCGTAGCTGGACTTGCGAAAACGGGGAAGGAGCTGGGACTTGGTGAAGAGGAGCAGCAGCAGCAGTTGGGCTTGCTGCCGGCGTGGGGAGGCAGACCGGTGGGACAGGAGGCCGACGCCGACGGAGAACTAGGGCGGCGCGGCAGACTGGGAGTAGAGGAAGGAGGTCCGACGGGTCCCGAGGGCGCAGTGCGGCGGGGTTGCTGGAGAGGGGCTTGGCGCGGCGGGGACGAGCTCACTTCGGTGAGGGTGCCGAGGTCCATGGCACGACTCCCATCGACGTGGACGAGGCAAGGAGGAACTGCTGCCGTTTGTCCCGGCGCTCGGCAAGATGGCACAGGCGGGACTTGGCGGCGGGGCCTCGGCAGCAGGGAGGCGCGGCCATGGCAGGGCCCGACCGATCCGGACGGTGGCAGCACTTGACGGCGGAGGGTGACGCGAGGCAGAGGAGGAGCGGTTGAGAGGAGGGGGAGAAGTGGATCGGGAGAGGGACGAAGGGAATCGAGAGAGGAGGCGGCGGTAGGGGAGAGATTAAGAGGAGGGGATTCAGGCTAGGGTTAGGTGCGGTTAGGCCTTGGCCTCGGTGCAAATGGGCCGGCCTCACTGGGCTTCCCAAGGAACCGACTGGGCTTCCTCCTCTCTCTCCTTTCAAAACATCTTCTCTGCCATTTTCTTTCAGAAAAACAACAAAGAAAGAAAAGGAGAGGAAGAAAGGGATAGAGAAAGAATTTGTGCAAGAGGCCACTTTTTACCGAGCTCACAAAAATGATATTGAACCAAGAAAATACATTTGGCACCGCTTCGAAAGGATTGCATTCGAACATATTTGAATGTGATTCAAATAAGTTTGAATTAGGAAAACATTTTTGGAGAGTCCAAAAATGTTCAGAGTTTTTGTGGAGATCAAGAAAATGATGAAAAAAAATTATGGGCAAAGTTTGGGGACCAAACTTGAAGTAGAAAAATACATGGAATTATTTTGTAAGTGTGTTAGAATATTTATTATAGCTCCCTAATATATTGGGAGGATATGTTATATAGAGAAATCACCATGTGAGTTCCCTCAATTTAAATAGATCAAAGATCTATGCATTTTATTTAGTTGAGTTTTAAAAAATGAAATGGCATGATGACATGATGCAATGCTCAAGATGCAAAGATGAATGCAACAGACAAAAGAAATCACCCGACAAAAGTCGGAAAACATGGAAGGCATCTGAAGCGTCGGTCTCGGGGCGTTACAACACTCCACCACTACAAGAGGATCTCGTCCCGAGATCTAGGATGGCACCGGGGAGAAACGGAAGAGGGAGAGGAGAGGTAAAACTAAGTTGCTTCATTGACAAATGAGTGAAACCAAAGAACCTTGCGAGGTTGAACAAATTGAAAGAAAAAAATACAACGAAGATGACCAAAGTTGAAAACACTCCATTAGAAAAGAGGAACAAGGAACATTATGAGAACCTTGTAGGTTGAAAGACATAAGAAAAGGGTTGCAATGGACAAGAAGTACAAGCAAGCACTTCGGTTGAAACGAGATGTACAAGGAACGATAAAGATCAATTACGACAACACTCTGGTTAAAACAAGATAGAGAGGGAAAAAGAATGATATAATTTGGGCAGCACTCCGATTGTAAATGGCAGGATTTGAACATGATCTTGACAAAACAAGATGATGGGTCGAAGAGAGCAACATCACAATGCCTCCGGAACAAATGAAAGAATGGAATCAAAAGAACGGAGGAGAAAACAACATCTTCTACCTCAAATGATCTTGAAAAAACATCTTTAGGAGAACGGTCGAACGGAGTTGTTGGAAAACCAACAACGAAAAGAGTAAGCTTGTTGTGGGCTTATGGAAAACATCTCAAAACTATGAGGTGAAATTCTGCCACTACAGAAACAAAAGATTGGATTGATATCCACAAGGAGACGAGAAAACTTATTTCACCGGGAGGATAAATGAAGAACTTGGGTCATTTATGAGCACCATAAATAGCAACAATCCCTAGGGAGAGCTTTAGGTGAAATATAACCCAATCTAACTCCAATGAAGAGATTGATGGATTGAGAAGAGCTCATGCTCGAAGAAATTGATGGGTTTAACTATCTCATTCTTGACAACTATTGAATCATGACACACGAAGGGAAATTGTCAAGAGTGACATAACACCACCTCAAAAGATAAGAATGAATTGCATTTAGAAATGCAAGATGAAGAATACTTGAACTCCTCAAAACAAAACATGTGTTTAACACCATGTTTAATTTTGAGTATAGCTTGGCGGAACTTAATTTCGAGAGAAATCTTGAAGAACAATTGAAGAATGAAAAGAGTCCTTGATGAGCCACCATGTTGATCCTCCATGAAGAACTCCGGTAATAAAAGAATGATGAAAAATAAGTAAAGGATGAAAATAATAAGATTGAAGCCTTGCAATGATTTAGATGGATCTTCGTGTTGGTGAGAGCTTGGAACTCTGTCGGTGGAAACGACACCTATGGGGTCACTGGATCCCTTCTACGGTCAGCGAGCGTGAGGTTGTGCAAAGAGTGGGTCTGACAGGAAGCACACGGATTGTTTACCCAGGTTCGGGCCGCGAAGATGCGTAATACCCTAGTCCTGCTTTGGTGGATGTATTTGAGTGTTCTTGTGTTCTTGAGCTAGCTACGGGGTGCAACTTCCCAAAAGAGCCTAATCCCTCTCCTGGTCGCCTCGGGCCTCCTTTTATAGGAAAAAGGGGTTGCCACAGTGGCACACAGGAGGTGGAAAGGTCTACAGTCAATAAGCCTATCCTCTGGGACCGTCGAATAAAGGCATTTAATGCGCTACCTACGTGCCCCCTTGCTTTATCGGGGACGCCAGGGAAGCACGTCCCAGCCGTCGCCGCCTCGCCTGGACTCGACACGCGTCCGAGCTGATGAGGCATCGCGGCGCCATGTTGGCTGGCTGCTGAGCTGGCGCTGTGGTGGAGCCTTCATGAAGGGTCGCATGCTGCCACGCAGGTGCCTGCTGAGTCGGTGTAGAGGCCTCCTGTCGCCACGCAGGTGCCTGCCCAGTTGGTTGAGCTAGAAGCTGCTTGGGGACGGTGGTGGGGTCTTGGCTAGCGCAGGCCTAGCAGTGGCCCTGCTGATGCCCTCGGCAAGGGTCTTGCTGGGGGGGCGGCAAGGGTATTGCTGCGACGTTGTAGTCATCCCCGGCAAGGGTCTTGCCGGGGGTCTTGTGGATTTCCTCGGCTAGAGGCGCCTCCTAAGCCTTGGTTCCAATGTAGTTTGTTGGGTTGGAGCCTGTGGGCTCAAGGGTGGCTCACTCTGCTGGTGTTGGGCAAGTTGCCCTGGCAAGGCTCTTGCCGGGGCCGCGGAGGTCGTCCCGGCAAGGGTCTTGCCGGGGGAGTCCACCTTGCCCCTTTGTTCTTCAGCGTTTCTGGCCTTGGCTTCTCTCTGGCTTCCCTCCTCTGCCCTACTAAGTGTGGCCGTGGCGTGTGGCTCTGACTGCCCGTGCACAAGTAAAGGGGTCAAAAGAAGAGCCCCTACTTTTATACACCGACAAACTCCGGGAAAATAAAAGATGAAACAATTGAAACCGAGAATTTATTCATCATGAACAAACTCCGAAGGAAAGAATTAATCACTTGGATGAAAGAAGAATAAGAACTATGTTATGCGTATCCTTCACCAATTTAAATTGATGACAAGCAAAGGATTTGGCATACTACTTACTCTCGTTGAAAAGGATTAAAGAGAGATATAGCGCAAGCTTGGGAAGCTTCAACGAACCACCGGTCGGATTTGGAAGGAACGAATGAATTGATACGATAACGACAGAAGAAGAATGTTGGACGAACCACCATAAGAATTTAAAAGAACGGGCGAAAAAAACAAATGCATCGCCAGGAGGAATTGGAAAATGAACGGAGATACTTGAGAAAATTTAGGTACAAGTGAAATGCAGAGATCATGAACTGACTAGAGAATACTTGAGTGATGCATCGGTAAGATTTGGAGAATGAGAGCTGAAAGCTGAGAATGAGTAATTCTAAGATGATGGGCTCCGGAGAATCAAGCTGAAAAGACTCCTGAATTTCTCCGGATTGGTGAAAAGCATTCTCGCAATCGAAAACAATTAAGAGAGGATGGCATCAAGCTAGAATCACGAATCTTTGAAAGAACGGGTAAGGATTTAAGAGGAACTCTTCTTCGGTCTTCAAATGTTGAGAACGACGATGAGAAACACCTCCATGAATTGTTGAGATACTCTGGGATGAAAATTAGAAAGGTTAAACCGACGATGAAAAGAATTTGAAAGATCTTCGAGAAAGACATTTGACTGATGACAAATCATTCTTACGTCAAACTTTGAAATGAATTTGAGAATAACCCCGGAAAAATTAAAAGAGTCAGGTAAGATCCTGGGAAAAGACCTGTGGGTTAGGGCCCACTCGAAAGAAACACCGTTGAACGATTTAAAAGAAAAAGATTGCACCGGTTAAATTAAATGGCTTGAATGAGATAACAACCTCAAAATAGCTTGAACAGATTAAGAACGGAAATGTGAATCTTCTGAGATATCTTCGGCACTTCGGATATGAATAGAGAGAGATGAACGATTAAGAGGCGCACCGGCATACGAAAGCACTTGAAGCGAGGAAGGGAATATGATCAACACCGAAAACTTGACTTGAATCCACCGGAGAAGAAAAGGAACAAAGAATGATAAACTCGAAGTTCCGTTAGTAACTTCCTGAGAAACACCGGATAAGAACGTTGACAGAAAGAATGGAGAGACTTCCCACCAATAAAAGGATACTTGAATAAGAAATCTGATCCCTTGAAGGAAAAGGGTGGGAGGGTGGTGAAAACAAAGACAACTTGAGACGGATGAAACAAACACCGTTGAGAAAACTTAGAGTTGATCTTGCGGATGTTGAAAATGATTGGCTCCACTTGAAGAGGAGCACGTCGGTTAAAAAAGAATTAACATAACAATCTTGATGATCGAAAGGATTGGTATTCACATAGAAGTATGAGAACACCAATTAGGAAAAGGTATGGAATCAACACTTGACATTGAAGCAACTCAAAACAAAACAAAGGATTGGATTGCAAAATAAGCTGGAAACAAACATATGATAGATCCCATATCATATCATGTGTCTGTTGGAAAGATATACTAGGAGCTACTTGAACTCCCACTTATAAACTCCCGAAACTTTCTGGTTATGCAATCAGGTGTTGGGGATACATGGGAAGCATAATATCTCACCCAAACTAACAATTCCTACATCCAGTTGTATCCATCCTTCAACACATAACCAATCAGAAATCGTGTACCTCAACCTTCGAAAAGCATCCGTTATACGAGTTATGGCAATACTCCCGAACTCCCGCCCCAGTACTGGGTGGCATCGAGGTTATCTCACCAACAATTGCATAAAAGAGATTTTCGATGTCGGTGAAACTTAGGTATTCCAGAACTGCAACGATAAAATTGTGACGATAACACCTCGGAGCTCAACTCCCCGGGACACTGCCACAACCCCTAAATGTCAGGAGTCACCAAGAACAATGTTCTTGTCATAAGACTATCGAAACGATTCCAAGATACCCGCGTGATCCTAAAAAAATCATGAAATTTGAGGAGAGGGAAGTCAAAACTTCTATGTCAGGAGGCCTCACCAGTGCGACGAAGGGACTGCGGAGTAAAAAGAACCCTACTCTCCGATATATATAATCCTAAGACTCAAAACATTTTGTTCTAGACTCAACAACGTCAGCGATTCGATCAAGTAGGGGGCTCCTAAGTCGGGGATGGCTCTGATTACCAACTTATAACACCCACGATGCGGCTTTATCTCCCACGTGTCGAGGCATGACTTAGAGGCATAACCGCATGGTGGTTTATTCGCAAGTGGGGTAATCTTCACACGATCCCATGTACTGAATAAGAAAGGGATAAAGAATTGGCTTACAATCGCCACTTCACACAAATAACAAGTTAAACATACATCATCCAGAGTGCAATGAAGGTCCGTCTAAGGAACCAGAATAAAAGAAGACAACCCCAAATGCTAGATCCCCGATCGTCCCAACTGGGCTCCACTACTGATCATCAGGAAACGAAACATAGTAACGACCCAGATCCTCGTCGAACTCCCACTTGATTTCGGTAGCATCACCTGCACTGGTATCCTCGGCACCTGCAACTGTTTGGAAGTATCTGTGAGTCACGAGGACTCAGCAATCTCACACCCGCGAGATCAAGACTATTTAAGCTTATGGGTAGGAGAAGGTAGTGAGGTGGAGCTGCAACAAGCACTAAGCATATATGGTGGCTAACATATGCAAATAAGAGCGAGAAGAGAAGCAACGCAACGGACGAGAAGCTAGAAGTGATCAAGAAGTGATTCTGAAACTACTTACGTTCAAGCATAACACAAGACCGTGTTCACTTCCCGGACTCCGCCGAAAAGAGACCATCACGGCTACACACGCGGTTGATGTATTTTAATTAAGTCAAGTGTCAAGTTCTCTAGAACCGGATATTAACAAATTCCCATCTGCCACATAACCGCGCGCACGGCTCTCGAAAGTTTATACCCTGCAGGGGTGTCCCAACTTAGCCCATCACAAGCTCTCACGATCAACGAAGAATATTCCTTCTCCCAGAAAGACCCGATCAGTCTCGGAATCCCGGTTACAAAACATTTCGACAATGGTAAAACTACATTGGAACCAAGGCTCAGGAGGCGCCTCTGTGGTGGCATGCAAATCTTCTCCCAGAAAGACCCGATCAGCCTCGGAATCCCGGTTACTCAACAATATTAAATGTTATTAAACATGGCAAGAGGTGAAACATAATAAAACTACCTATCTAGGCAAGTTTAAGTGAGGCCGAAAACAACAAATAACCATTCCGATAAATCCCCATATGTCATTTAGCAATATTAAAGCAAGCAACAATTTAAACATTCTTGATGTTGTTTTCATGATGCGGATGACATTTGTAAGTTTTATGAAAATGTTCACATAATAAGATACGAGGCATTTGTCACCTTGGTGGAAAGAAAGGGTGCCACGGCAACGAATCCGAAAATGATGCCATGACAAGATATCGGTTCCGGTAACTCGATTGAGATGCCGGTGCAAAAGAAAAGTGTGCGGATGTGTGGAACATGCAAGAGATGGTGGGGTGCTCCCGGTTACCGGGTGTCCCACGGGTCAACGCCGGTGTCAAACGAGGGATCAACTAACGTTCACGGGCGTATACAACATCTAAACATGCATCTCATACAACACATGCATTCGTCCACGGGTCATCGTCTCGGTGGTTATTCCTTCGAAGCGTGCAAACGGGACGGTTCGGGTTCGGTCCAATGTAGAGGAAGTAAACGTTCTCGGGACGGTCGTAGTGGAAGTCGTCGTTCACGGGTCGTTGTGCGAAGTAGTCGTTCTCGTGGCGACGGTAGTCGTTCACGTTCTTAGTCGCACAAGTTTCTGTAGATGTTCAGGGTCACAGCGAGGAACTTGATGTCCACAGAGTCTTCGCCGTTCGACAGTAGTGGTACACGTTTCGTAACTGTTCGAGTCATCGGTAAAGGAACTTGACAGATTTGAATCACTTCGAGGTTGTAGTGGTACTTGGGGTCTTCGGACTTGTCGGTCTCGACGAAACAAAGGGGTACTTGGTACAATCCGCGTGGTCGTGCACTTGTCGTCGAGGGACTTGGCGGTCTTGACAAAACGAAGGGGTCCTGTCTTGGCGTCAACATGTCAACATGGTGTAGTTGTACTTGACGGGTCCTGTCTTGGCGTCTCAACCTTGCTGATCCAAATCAAACGCGAGACAAAAGGCCTCTGGTGGGCAGGAGCAAGGCAAGGCGGCGCGCGAGCAGCGATGGAAGTGGGCATGGGGCTCGTGGTGACAACGATGATGAACAGGGGCGCAACGCCGTGGCGGGAAGGCGGCGTGCCCATTTCGTTTGTCACGGGAAAATAGCGGCGGCAGCAGGGCAGCCCAGGAGTCAAGGGACGCAGTCGTAGCTGGACTTGCGAAAACGGGGAAGGAGCTGGGGCTTGGTGAAGATCAGCAGCAGCTGGGCTTGCTGTCGGCGTGGGGAGGCAGACCAGCGGGACAGGAGGCCGACGCCGACGGAGACCTAGGGCGGCGCGGCGGATTGGGAGTAGAGGAAGGAGGTTCGGCGGGTCCCGAGGGCGCAGTGCGGCGGGGTTGCTGGAGAGGGGCTTGGCGCGGCGGGGACGAGCTCACTCCGGCGAGGGTGCCGAGGTCCATGGCACGGCTCCCGTCGACGTGGACGAGGCGAGGAGGAGCTGCTGCCGTTCATCCCGGCGCTCGACAAGACGGCGCCGGCGGGACTTGGTGGCGGGGCCTCGACAGGAGGGAGGCGCGGCTATGGCAGGGCCCGACGGATCCGGACGGGGTCGGCACTTGACGGCGGAGGGCGACGCGAGGCAGAGGAGGAGCGGTTGAGAGGAGGGGGAGAAGTGGATCGGGAGAGGGACGAAGGGAATCGAGAGAGGAGGCGGCGGCAGGGGAGAGATTGAGAGGAGGGGAGTCGGGCTAGGGTTAGGTGCGGTTGGGCCTTGGCCTCGGTGCAAATGGGCCGGCCTCGCTGGGCTTCCCAAGGAACCGATTGGGCTTCCTCCTCTCTCTCCTTTCAAAACATTCTCTACCATTTTCTTTCAGAAAGACAACAAAGAAAGAAAAGGAGAGGGAGAAAGGGATAGAGAAAGAATTTGTGCAAGAGGCCAATTTTTATTGGGCTCAAAAAAATGAGATTGAACCAAGAAAATACATTTGGCACCGCTTCGAAAGGATTGCATTCGAACATATTTGAATGTGATTCAAATAACTTTGAATTAGGAAAACATTTTTGGAGAGTCCAAAAATGTTCGGAGTTTTTGTGGAGATCGGGAAAACGATGAAAGAAATTATGGGCAATGTTTGAGGACCAAACTTGAAGTAGAAAAATACATGGAATTATTTTGTAAGTGTGTTAGATTATTTATTATAGCTCCCTAATATATTGGGAGGATATGTTATATAGAGAAATCACCATGTGAGTTCCCTCAATTTAAATAGATCAAAAATCTATGCATTTTATTTGGTTGAGTTTAAAAAAATGAAATGGCATGATGACATGATGCAATGCTCAAGATGCAAAGATTGAATGCAACAGACAAAAGAAATTACCTGACGAAAGTCGGAAAACATGGAAGGCATCTGAAGCGTCAGTCTCGGGGCATTACAAGTAATTTGTTCACCCACCGTAATATATGCTATCTTGAGAGAAGCCACTAGTGAAACCTATGGCTCCGGGGTCTACTTTACATCATATAAGTTTCCGATCTATAATTCTAGTTTACTATTTATTTTGCAGTCTTTACTTTTCAATCTATACAACAAAAATATCAAAAATATTTATCTTATTATCTTTATCAGATCTCACTTTTGCAAGTGGCCGTAAAGGGATTGACAACCCCTTTATCACGTTGGTTGCAAGGTTCTTGATTGTTTGTGTAGGTACTAGGCGATTTGCGTGTAATCTCCTACTGGATTGATACCTTGGTTTTCAAAAACTGAAAGAAATACTTACGCTACTTTGCTGCATCACCCTTTCCTCTTTAATGGAAAACCAACGCATGCTCAAGAGATAGCAGAGTGGAGAGACACACGGGGTGGCGGAGGCCTTGACAGTCCATCTACAGGTTGGTGCTCACGAAAAATGGATGCGGAGATCTCGCCAGAGTGCATGTGCCATAGCGTCGTCGTCACCGGAGCTCGTCCAGCGCGGCATGTCCATGAGCATAAGGTGTTCGTGGAAATTCCACACTAAGGTAAACCCTGTTGACCCGGCGTCTCACAAAAGGCACCTTCAAAAAAATTCAGGGGCCTTTTTGCAAAAAGACGATCTAATCAGCAGGACTACTCAGCACCTAGAACTTGCATCTGACATGTTTGCTCATAAAATGGAGAACTGTGACCCGTTCATCACATTTTAGAAAAAGGGTGACCAAAGTGCTCATCTCATGAGAGTTCTATGACTTCCGGTGCATTTATCTCCAAATATTATACCACTAAAACTTAATTTCAATATGAATTCAACGGTATAATTTGTATCACATATAATCCACATTCGATCGGTCTAATTTACGATCAAAGTTGAAATTTTGAGGTGCGTGCGTGCCTTATTCATTGGAACAAAAAAAGTAGGATTTTTCTAAGTCAAACCTATTAACTTTTTACCAAGTGTATAGAAAACCACAAAGATTTACAATGTCAAATATATACACTATAAAGATATATTTTATAATGATTCTAATGAAGTAAATTTGATTTTCTAGACGTTGATATATTTTTAAATAGACTTGGTCAAAAGTGATAAAGTTTGACTTACGAGAATCCTAGAACTTCATTTTCTTGAAACGAAGTGAGTATGATGTATCCTCGTCCTGATCAGCGGGCCACAAAGATGGAGGGCCGCTCATCATATATCACATTATTAGCAAGATTTTTGTAGGCCCGCCATCTCGACTTGAAACAACCACGTGGGACCGATGGCATCTGACGTATGCGGGCGATTACGTTTGCCTCGAATCTGAGGTCGCTACGGACTCACCTTCCACGATAACGTGCTCCTCCTCCAATGTGACGCTCTTCGGCTAGTTCCTTCTAGGATGGCGACCAGGAAGTACCTATCATTGCTATGCATTGTGTCTTGTGAATAGATAATATGGATGATCAATTATCTATTGTAGTAGGGCGGTTCCTTGGGGATGGCGAGCTAGTTTGAGTGGGCGAACTGGTACAATTTGCATGTCATATTGTGCGCGTGGGGAACAAGATTGCAGAGGCAATCTTGTGTACCAAGCATGGCCTACCGGCGACACGACCACGTCGCTCAGTGGTTGAGGCAGGTGAAGGGAATCGTTGCATGGAAAAAAAAATCTATGCATATGCAATGATCTATCTATGAAGATGCATAGCAATGAGGAGGGAATATGTCTACGTACATTCGTAGACCGTAAGCGGAAGCGTTTAGCAACGCGGTTGATGTAGTCGAACTTCTTCGCGCTCCAACCGATCAAGTACCGAACGTATGGTACCTGCGCGTTCTGCACATGTTCAGCTCGGTGACTCCTCCGCCTTCTTGATCCAGCAAGACGGCGAGGTAGTAGATGAGTTCCGACAGCACGACGACATGGTGGCGGTGATGGTTAAGTGATCTCTGCAGGACTTCACCGAAGCACTACGAAAATATGACCGGGGGTGTAAACGGTGGAGGGGGGCACCGCATACGGCTAGGCAATTGTCTGTTGTGTGCTAGGCGCACCCCTCCCACATATATATATATAGGTGGGAGGGAGGAGTGATACGTCTTCGTCGTATCTATAATTTTTGATTGTTCCATGCCAATATTCTACAACTTTCATATACTTTTGGCAACTTCTTATACTATTTTTGGGACTAACATATTGATCCAGTGCCCGGTGCTAGTTCCTGTTTGTTGCATGTTTTTTGTTTCGCAGTAAATCCATATCAAACGGAGTCCAAACTGTATAAAAACTGACGGAGATTTTTTTTGGAATATATGTGATTTTTTGAAGAAAAATCAACGTGAGACGATGCCCGAGGGGGCCACGAGGCAGGGGGCTCGCCTTAGGGGGTCAGGCGCGCCCTGGGCCCTCGTGGTCACCCCGTAAGGCGGTTGATGCCCTTTTTTCGCCGCAAGAAAGCTAATATCCGGATATAGATCGTGTTAAAATTTCAGCCCAATCGGAGTTATGAATCTCCGGAAATATAAGAAACGGTGAAAGGGCAGAAACTGAGAATGTAGAAACAGAGAGAGAGAGGTCCAATCTCGGAGGGGCTATCGCCCCTCCCATGCCATGGAGGCCATGGACCAGAGGGGAAACCCTTCTCCCATGTAGGGAGAGGGTCAAGGAAGAAGAAGGAAGAGGGGGGCTCTCTCCCCCTCTCTCCCGGTGGCGCCGGAACGCCGTCGGGGCCATCATCATCACCGCGATCTACACCAACACCTCGGCCATCTTCACCAACATCTCCATCACCTTCCCCCCTCTATCTACAGCGGTCCACTCTCCCGCAACCCGCTGTACCCTCTACTTGAACATGATGCTTTATGCATCATATTATTATCCAATGATGTGTTGCCATCCTATGATGTTTGAGTAGATTTTTGTTGTCCTATCGGTATAGTAAAGTAGTCAATTGCTTAGGGACAATTTCACAACTCCAACCACCACTTTTCCACACTCGCTATACTAACTTTATTGCTTTTTACCTAAACAGCCCCTACTTTTTATTTACGTGCACTTTATATTCTTGCAAACCTATCCAAAAACACCTACAAAGTACTTCTAGTTTCATATTTGTTCTAGGTAAAGCAAATGTTAAGCGTGCGTAGAGTTGTATCGGTGGTCGATAGAACTTGAGGGAATATTTGTTCTACCTTTAGCTCCTCGTTGGGTTCGACACTGTTACTTATCGAAAGAGGCTACAATTGATCCCCTATACTTGTGGGTTATCAAGACTTTTTTCTGACGCCGTTGCCGGGGAGCCATACCGTGGGGTGAATATTCTCGTGTGTGCTTGTTTGATTTATCACTAAGTAATTTGTATTTGCTGTTCTAAGTTGTTCTCTATCTTTAGTTATGGGTAGGAAACGCAAAATACCAAAAAAATTAGGTGTACATGCTACACCAATGGTTAAAAAACCACTCAAAATATATCACACTCCTAAAGCTTTTTACTTGGATCATCTTTGATCCCTTTGTGCTCGTGCTGAAACCCCAACTAGCTTAGTTGAGGGCAAATCTTTAGATGAGCATGCTTGTTATGTGCGACACCGCTTATCTCAAAAAGGGGAACTTTTACTGGATCAAATTCATCGTTTGCATTGCTATGCTTGGAATTTATGTGAAATATATGATGTTACTTGTTGTTCTGAAAACCCTAAGAAACACCTTCCCTACCAATGTGAGTTTAGCAATAATGGAATCGTATCTTATTATGCTAAGGGTGTTTATAATTACTATGATGTTCAACAAATGGAAGAATTTTTTGCTTTTATGGGTGCTTATGAAATTGAATCTTTGTTTAAAGAGTGTGAAAATTTTGATGATTCAGTTTATAGACCTGAAAATTTAGCTATCCTTAAATATTTCTATGAGAATTATGAATTCAATTCCGATATTGATGATTTTATTGAGAGAGTCTCCGCTGTCCAAGAAGAGACTAATATTTTGCAGGAGTCTATGGAAGAAGAAACTAATGACATTGTGAGCTCATTGGATGAAAAAGATGAGGAGGAGAGCGAAGAACAAAAGGAGGAAGAGTGGATTGATCACCCGTTCCCACCTTCTAATGAGAGTAACTCTTCAACTCATACATTGTTTAATTTCCCTTCGTGCTTACCGAAGGATGAATGCTATGATGATTGTTATGATCACGTTGATTCTTTTGAAAAATCCCTTTTTGATGATGCTTGTGGCCAAGATGCCAATATGAATTATTCTTATGGAGATGAACTTGCTATAGTTCCTTATGTTAAACATGAAATTGTTGCTATTACACCCACGCATGATAGTCCTATTATCTTTTTGAATTCTCCCAACTACACTATATCGGAGAAGTTTACCCTTATTAAGGATTATATTGATGGGTTGCGTTTTACTATTACACATGATGATTTTGATAGATATATTATGAAAGAGGAACTACATCTCCGCCTCTTTATGTTTCCAACACGATAAAATTGCAAGAAACTGTTTATACTATGCACTGGCCTTTACTATGTGTGCATGAATTGTTCTTTTATGACATGCCGATGCATAGGAAGAGAGTTAGACTTTGTTGTTGCATGATATATTTTACTTTGTGCTCACTACTAAATCACAAATCATTGTTAATTAAAATTGGCTTTGATATACCTTGGGATCCGGGTGGATCCATTACTCGAGCACTATATGCCTAGCTTAATGGCTTTAAAGAAAGCGCTGCCAGGGAGACAACCGGGAATTTTTAGAGAGTCATTTATTTCTGTTGTGCGCTTTTATAAGGTTTAAAAATAAAAATAATGTGCCAAGGTTTTCCTTTACGATGTTTTAGATGCTTGTTGGTTTGTACGGTGCAGGACAGAAACTTTGGCTGTAGTGCGCGATTTTACATTTTTTACTGGAACACCAAACGGTTCTGAAACTTTTTGCACTATCTTTCTATAAAGATTGTTTATTTTTCCTAATTCTGATAGAATTTTTGGAGTACCAGAGGTATGGTGAATGTTCAGATTACTACAGACTGTCCTGTTTAAGACAGATTCTGTTTTTGATGCATAGTTTGCTTGTTTTGATGAAACTATCGATTCCTATCAGTGGATTAAGCCATGGAAAAATTATATTACAGTAGCTATAATGCAAAAACAAAATATGAATTGGTTTGCAACAGTACTTAGAGTAGTGATTTACTTTATTATATTAATGGATCTTACCGAGCTTTCTGTTGATGTTTTGTGTGGATGAAGTGTTCAAAGATCGAGGAGGTCTCGATATGAGGAGAAGAAGGAGAGGCAAGAGATCAAGATTGGGGATGCCCAAGGAACCCCAAGTAAATATTGAAGGAGACTCAAGCGTCTAAGCTTGGGGATGCCCCGGAAGGCATCCCATCTTTCTTCAACAAGTATCGGTATGTTTTCGAATTCGTTTCGTTCATGCGATATGTGCAATCTTAGAGCGTCTTTTGCATTTAGTTTTAATTTTTCTTTTATGCACCATGCTGGTATGAGATAGTCCTTGGTTGATTTATAGAATTCTCTTTGCACTTCACTTAAATCTTTTGAGTATGGATTTATAGAATGCTTCATGTGCTTCGCTTATATCATTTGAAGTTTGGATTGCTTGTTTCTCTACACATAGAAAACCGCCATTTGTAGAATGCGCTTTTACTTCACTTATATTTGTTAGAGCATGGGCATATCTTTTGTAGAAAGAATTAAAACTCTCTTGCTTCACTTATACCTATTTAGAGAGATGACAGGAATTGGTCATTCACATGGTTAGTCATAAAATCCTACATAAAACTTGTAGATCACTGAATATGATATGTTTGATTCCTTGCAATAGTTTTGCGATATAAAGGTGGTGATATTAGAGTCGTGCTAGTTGAGTAATTGTGAAATTGAGAAATACTTGTGTTGAGGTTTGCAAGTCCCGTAGCATGCACGTATGGTGAACCGTTATGTAACGAAGTTGGAGCATGAGGTATTTATTGATTTTCTTCCTTATGAGTGGCGGTCGGGGACGAGCGATGGTCTTTTCCTACCAATCTATCCCCCTAGGGGCATGCGTATTAGTACTTTGCTTCGATGGCTAATAAGCTTTTGCAATAATTACATGAGTTCTTTATGACTAATGCGAGTCCATGGATTATACGCACTCTCACCCTTCCATCATTGCTAGCCTCTTCGGTATCGTGCATTGCCCTTTCTCATCTCAAGATTTGGTGCAAACTTCGCCGGTGCATCCAAACCCCATGATACGATACGCTCTATCACACATAAACCTCCTTATATCTTCCTCAAAACAGCCACCATAGCTACCTATCATGGCATTTCCATAGCCATTCCGAGATATATTGCCATGCAACTTCCATCATCATCATATACATGACTTGAGCATTCATTGTCATATTACTTTTCATGATCGTAAGATAGCTAGCATGATGTTTTCATGGCTTGTCCGTTTTTTGATGTCATTGCTACGCTAGATCATTGCACATCCCGGTACTCCGCCGGAGGCATTCATGTAGAGTCATATATTTGTTCTAGATATCGAGTTGTAAGTAAATAGAAGTGTGATGATCATCATTATTAGAGCATTGTCCCAGTGAGGAAAGGATGATGGAGACTATGATTCCCCACAAGTCGGGATGAGACTCCGGACGAAAAAAAAATAAAAATAAAAAGAGAAAGGCCCAAAAAAAGGGAAGGCCCAAAAAAACAAAAAAAAACAAAAAATGAGAGAAAAAGAGAGAAGGGACAATGCTACTATCCTTTTACAACACTTGTGCTTCAGAGTAGCACCATGTTCTTCATATAGAGAGTCTCTTGAGTTATCACTTTCATATACTAGTGGGAATTTTCATTATAGAACTTGGCTTGTATATTCCGATGATGGGCTTCCTCAAATGCCCGAGGTCTTCATGAGCAAGCAAGTTGGATGCACACCCAGTCAGTTTCAGTTTGAGCTTTCATACACTTATAGCTCTTAGTGCATCTGTTGCATGGCAACCCCTACTCCTCACATTGGCATCAACTGATGGGCATCTCCATAGCCCGTTGATTAGCCGCGTCGATGTGAGACTTCCTCCTTTTTTGTCTTCTTCACTCAAACCTCCATCATCATATTCTATTCCACCCATAGTGCTATGTCCATGGCTTGCGCTCATGTATTGCATGAGGGTTGAAAAGGCTAAAGCGCGTTAAAAAGTATGAACCAATTGCTCGTCTTGTCATCGAGGTTGTGCATGATTTGAATGCTTTGTGTGGTGAAGATGGAGCGTAGCCAGACTATATGATTTTGTAGGGATGAGCTTTCTTTGGCTATGTTATTTTGATAAGACATAATTACTTGGTTAGTATGCTTGAAGTATTATTATCTTAATGTCGAATGATAGATTATTGCTTTGAATCACTCATGTCTTAATATTCATGCCATGATTAGATATGTGATCAAGATTATGCTAGGTAGCACTCCACATCAAAAATTATTTTTTTATCATTTACCTACTCGAGGACGAGCAGGAATTAAGCTTGGGGATGCTGATATGTCTCCGTCATATCTATAATTTTTGATTGTTCCATGCCAATATTCTACAACTTTCATATACTTTTGGCAACTTTTTATACTATTTTTGGGACTAACATATTGATCCAGTGCCCAGTGCCAGTTCCTGTTTGTTGCAAGTTTTTTGTTTCGCAGTAAATCCATATCAAACGGAGTCCAAACGGGATAAAAACTGACGGAGATTTTTTTTGGAATATATGTGATTTTTGGAAGAAAAATCAATGCGAGACGATGCCCGAGGGGGGCACGAGGCAGGGGGCGCGCCCCAGGGGGTCACGCACACCCTGGGCCCTCGTGGCCACCCCGTAAGGTGGTTGATGCCCTTCTTTCGTCGCAAGAAAGCTAATATCCGGATAGAGATCGTGTTAAAAATTTCATCCCAATCGGAGTTATGGATCTCCGAGAATATAAGAAACGGTGAAAGGGCAGAGTCTGAGAACGCAGAAACAGAGAGAGACAGAGAGACAGATCCAATCTCGGAGGGGCTACCGCCCCTCCCATGCCATGGAGGCCATGGACCAGAGGGGAAACCCTTCTCCCATCTAGGGAGAAGGTCAAGGAAGAAGAAGGAGGAGGGGGGCTCTCTCCCCCCTCTCTCCCGGTGGCGCCGGAACGCCGCCGGGGCCATCATCATCACCGTGATCTACACCAACACCTCAACCATCTTCACCAACATCTCCATCACCTCCCCCCCCTCTATCTACAGCAGTCCACTCTCCCGCAACCCGTTGTACCCTCTACGAACATGGTGCTTTATGCTTCATATTATTATCCAATGATGTGTTGCCATCCTATGATGTCTCAGTAGATTTTCGTTGTCCTATCGGTCTAGTAAAGTAGTCAATTGCTTAGGGACAATTTCGCAACTCCTACCACCACTTTTCCACACTCGCTATACTAACTTTATTGCTTCTTTACCTAAACAGCCCCTAATTTTTATTTACGTGCACTTTATATTCTTGCAAACCTATCCAAAAACACCTACAAAGTACTTCTAGTTTCATACTTGTTCTAGGTAAAGCAAACGTTAAGCGTGCCTAGAGTTGTATCGGTGGTCGATAGAACTTGAGGGAATATTTGTTCTACCTTTAGCTCCTCGTTGGGTTCGACACTCTTACTTATCGAAAGAGGCTACAATTGATCCCCTATACTTGTGGGTTATCAAGGAGGAGCATCCAAAGGAGTCGCCCAAGTAGGAGGAATCCTACTTGGGGTCCCTCCCAAGCCGCACCCCCTTTTCCTTATTTGGAGTGCGGGGAAAGGCAGGGGAGGGTGGTGCCCCCCTTTCCTTTCTCCCATGAGAGGGAAAGGTAGGAGGGGCTAGCCCTCCCCCTTTTCCTTCCCTAGGGCTGGCCAAATAAGGGAGGGCGCACACCAGCCCCCTTGTGGGCTGGTCTATCCCCTCCTTTGGCCCATACGGCCCATAACTTGTCGGGGGTCCCGTTTCGGTGACCCGATTCCTTCCCGGTACGTCCCGAAACACTTTTGGTGTCCAAATACCATCGTCCTATATATCAATCTTTACCTCCCTGCCATTTCGAGACTCCTTGTCATGTCCGTGATCTCATCCGGGACTCCGAACAACATTCGGTCACCAAAACATATAACTCATATAACACTATATTGTCAAGAAACGTTAAGCGTGCGGACCCTACGGGTTCGAGAACTATGTAGACATGACCGAGACACCTCTGCGGTCAATAACCAATAGCGGAACATGGATGCCCATGATGTCTGCTAGAACTACATCGGTATTTCCCCAAAGAGGAAGGGATGATGCAGCACAGCGACGATAGGTATTTCCCTTAGCGATGAGACCAAGGTTATCGAACCAGTAGGAGAACCAAGCAACTCTACGTAAACAGCACCTGCACACAAATAACAAATACTCGCAACCCGATGTATTAAAGGGGTTGCCAATCCCTTTCGGGTAACGGCGCCAGAAATTCGCAAACGGACATGAGAGAGTTGTAATAAATTGATAGATCGAACGCCAAATAAAATAAAGTGCAGCAAGGTATTTTTGTATTTTTGGTTTAATAGATCTGAAAATAAAAGCAAAGGAAAATAGACCGCAACGGCAAATATATTAAAGAAGAGACCCAGGGGCGTAGGTTTCACTAGTGGCATCTCTCGAGAAAAATAGCAAACGGTGGGTGAACAAATTACTGTTGGGCAATTAATAGAACTTAAAATAATCATGATGATATCTAGGCAATGATCATTATATAGGCATCATGTCCAAGATTAGTAGACCGACTCCTGCCTGCATCTACTACTATTACTCCACACATCGACCGCTATCCAACATGCATCTAGTGTATTAAGTTCATGGAGAAACGGAGTAATGCAATAAGAACGATGACATGATGTAGACAAGATCTATTTATGTAGAAATAGACCCCATCTTGTTATCCTTAATGGCAACGATACATACGTATCGGTTCCCCTTCTGTCACTGGGATCAAGCACCATAAGATCGAACCCATCACAAAGCACCTCTTCCCATTGCAACATAAATAGATCATGTTGGCCAAACAAAAACCAAATATCAGAGAGGAAATACGAGGCTATAAGCAATCATGCATATATAAGAGATCAAAGAAGACTCAAATAACTTTCATGGATAAAAAGATAGATCTGATCATAAACTCAAAGTTCATCGGATCCCAACAAACACACCGCAAAAAGAGTTACATCATATGGATCTCCAAGAGACCATTGTATTGAGAATCAAACGAGAGAGAGGAAGCCATCTAGCTACTAACTATGAACCTGAAGGTCTACAAAGAACTACTCACGCATCATCGGAGAGGCACCAATGGACATGATGAACCCCTCTGTGATGGTGTCTAGATTGGATCTGGTGGTTCTGGAACTTGCGGCGGCTGGAATTGATTTTCGTCGACTCCCATAGGGTTTCTGGAATATTGGGGTATTTATAGAGTAAAGAGGCAATTCGGGAGGCACCCGAGGTTGGCACAACCCACCAGGGCGCGCCTGGGCCTCTAGGCGCGTGATACGTCTCCAACGTATCTATAATTTTTGATTGTTCCATGCTATTATATTATCTGTTTTGCATGTTTAATGGGCTTTAATATGCACTTTTATATTATTTTTGGGACTAACCTATTAACCGAAGGCCCAGTGCAAATTGTTGTTTTTTGCCTATTTCTGTGTTTCGTAGAAAAGGAATATCAAACGGAATCCAAATGGAACGAAACCTTCGCGAGGATCTTTATTGGAATAAACGCAAACTAGGAGACTTGGAGTACAAGTCCGCAAGTTCGCAAAGCTTCCACGAGGCAAGGGGCACACCCAGGGGGGTAGGCGCGCCCCCACCCTCGTGGGCCCCACGGAGCTCCACCGACACACTTCTTTCGCCTATATATACCCATGTACCATAAAAACATCCAGGAGAGTCACAAAACCACTTTTCCACCGCCGCAACCTTCTGTACCCATGAGATCCCATCTGGAGCCTTTTCCGGTGATCTGCCGAAGGGGGATTGCCTCTCTGATGATGTGTGAGTAGTTTACCATAGACCTTCGGGTCCATAGTTATTAGCTAGATGACTTCTTCTCTCTCTTTGGTTCTCAATACAAAGTTCTCCTCGATGTTCTTGGAGATCTATTCGATGTAATACTCTTTTGTGGTGTGTTCGCCGAGATCCATGAATTGTGGGTTTATGAATTTGATTATCTATCAATATTATTTGGTTCTTCTCTGAATTCTTATATGCATGATTTGATATCTTTGCAAGTCTCTTCGAATTATCGGTTTAGTTTGGCCTACTAGATAGATCTTTCTTGCAATGGGATAAGTGATTAGCTTTGGGTTCAATCTTGCGGTGTCCTTTCACAGTGACAGCAGGGGCAGCAAGACACGTATTGTATTGTTGCCATCGAGGATAAAAAAGATGGGGTTTATATCATATTACTTGAGTTTATCCCTCTACATCATGTCATCTTGCCTAATGTGTTACTCTGTTCTTATGAACTTAATACTCTAGATGCATGCTGGATAGTGGTCGATGTGTGGAGTAATAGTAGTAGATGCAGAATCATTTCGGTCTACTTGACACGGACATGATGCCTATATTCATGATCATTGCCTTAGATATCATCATAACTATGCGCTTTTCTATCAATTGCTCGACAGTAATTTGTTCACCCACCGTAATATATGCTATCATGAGAGAAGCCACTAGTGAAACCTATGGCCCCTGGGTCTACTTTACATCATATAAGTTTCTGATCTATAATTCTAGATTACTATTTATTTTGCAATCTTTATTCTCCAATCTATACACCAAAAATACCAAAAATATTTATCTTGTTATCTTTATCAGATCTCACTTTTGCAAGTGGTCGTGAAGGGATTGACAACCCCTTTATTGAGTTGGTTGCAAGGTTCTTGATTGTTTGTGCAGGTACTAGGCGACTTGCATGTAGTCTCCTACTGGATTGATACCTTGGTTCTCAAAAACCGAGGGAAATACTTACGCTACTTTGCCGCATCACCCTTTCCTCTTCAAGGGGAAACTAACGCATGCTCAAGAGATAGCAAGAACGGTTTCTAGCGTCGTTGCCGGGGAGATCTACACTCAAGTCAAGACATACCAAGTACCCATCACAAACTCTTATCCCTCGCATTACATTATTTGCCATTTGACTCTCATTTTCCTCTCCCCCACTTCACCTTTGCTTTCTCTCGTCGTCCTCTTGTTTGCTTAAGTTTGCCTTTCTATTGCTATGGCCGAACCAAAAGGGGTTAAGGGTTTCCCGGGTTTTAATACCTTGGATAATCCCTCTATCATTTCTAAGATCATAAATAATGATGCTATGGAAAGACCTACCGGGGTTATAAATGAGAGTTTAGATAATTTTGATGAAGATGACCCTAGAATCTTTCGTTATTTGCTTGATGAATCTTTGAAAGATGCTTGGGATAGACTGTTAAGGATCCGAGCCAGCTATGTACCCCAATATCAAATTGAGATATACTTAAAAAGCTTTTATGCTGTCTTGTCCTCTTCTTTTAAGCAAACTTTAGATTCTATCTTTGAAGAAGGTTTTCTTGAGGGGGAAGCCATCGATACATACGAAAAGATGAAAGCTATATTTGGGCACCCCATGAGTTAAAAAGTTGAATCCACCTCTCTTTTGTGTTTTTATCAAAATGAAATTATCAAAGAGATGAAGGCTAGCTTAGATGCAATTTTTCGTAGTGTGCTTAATATTTCTTCTACCATTAATGTCCACGTGCTTTCACAAAATAGGAAGATAAGTGCTTTGGATAAGAAAGTCTCCCTTTATCACAAAAAGGGAAAAGATGACAATACTTAGATCTATTCTTGTTTTTATGCCTAGCTAGGGGCGTTAAACGATAGCGCTTGTTGGGAGGCAACCCAATTTTTTTTGTTCCTTGCTTTTTGTTCCTGTTTAAATTAGTGTTTGTGCCAAGTAAAGCCTTTAGGATCTTCTTGGGTGATTGTTGTTGATCTCTCTGAAAAAACCAGAAAGTATGCGCTCAAAAGAATAATTTTCATTTTTTACCAGAGAGCGATAAAATACCAATTACAACTGCAGTAGATCAATATATAAATTATTTAGGTTGTCCAAAATTTTCAGAATTTTTGGAGTTGCAGAAGTATTCGAAACCTCCAGATTTCTACAGACTGTTCTGTTTTTGACAGATTCTGTTTTTCGTGTGTTGTTTGCTTATTTTGATGAATCTATGGCTAGTATCGGGGGGTATGAACCATAGAGAAGTTGGAATACAGTAGGTTTAACACCAATATAAATAAAGAATACACACCTTTTGGGAGAGACACACATGAATCAGAATTTATTAGAATACTCTATGTGCTTCACTTATATCTTTTGAGCTAGATAATTTTGCTCTAGTGCTTCGCTTATATCTTTTTAGAGCACGGTGGTGGTTTTATTTTATAGAAATTATTGATCTCTCATGCTTCACTTATATTATTTTGTGAGTCTTTTAGAACAACATGGTAATTTTCTTTGTCTATATAATTAGTCCTAATATGATAGGCATCCAAGATGGGTATAATAAAAACTTCCATATAGAGTGCATTGAATACTATGAGAAGTTTGATACTTGATGATTGTTTTGACATATGAAGATGGTGATATTAGAGTCATGCTAGTTAAGTAATTGTGAAATTGAGAAATACTTGTGTTGAGGTTTGCAAGTCCCGTAGCATGCACATATGGTAACCGTTGTGCGACAAATTTGAAGCATGAGGTTTTCTTTGATTTCCTTCCTTATGAGTGGCGGTCGGGGACGAGCGATGGTCTTTTCCTACCAATCTATCCCCCTAGGAGCATGCGTGTAATGCTTGGTTTTGATGACTTGTAGATTTTTGCAATAAGTATGTGAGTTCTTTATGACTAATGTTGAGTCCATGGATTATACGCACTCTCACCCTTCCACCATAGCTAGCCTCTCTAGTACCGCACAACTTTCGCCGGTACCATAAACCCACCATATACCTTCCTCAAAACAGCCACCATACCTACCTATTATGGCATTTCCATAGCCATTCCGAGATATATTGCCATGCAACATTCCACTATTCCCTTTATTATGACACGCTTCATCATTGTCATATTGCTTTGCATGATCATGTAGTTGACATTATATTTGTGGCAAAGCTACCATTCATAATCTCATACATGTCACTCTTGATTCATTGCACATCCCGGTGCACCGCCGGAGGCATTCACATAGAGTCATATTTTGTTCTAAGTATCGAGTTGTAATTCTTGAGTTGTAAGTAAATAAAAGTTGATGATCTTCATTATTACAGCATTGTCCCATGTGAGGAAAGGACGATGGAGACTATGATTCCCCCACAAGTCGGGATGAGATTCCGGACAAAAAAAGGGGCCATAAAAAAGAAAAAAAGGCCCAAATAAAAAATGAGAGAAAAAGAGAGAAGGGGCAATGCGACTATCCTTTTTCCACACTTGTGCTTCAAAGTAGCACCATGATCTTCATGATAGAGAGTCTCCTATTTTGTCACTTTCATATACTAGTGGGAATTTTTCATTATAGAACTTGGCTTGTATATTCCAATGATGGGCTTCCTGAAAATGCCCTAGGTCTTCGTGAGCAAGCGAGTTGGATGCACACCCACTTAGTTTCTTTTGTTGAGCTTTCACACTTATAGCTCTAGTGCATCCGTTGCATGGCAATCCCTACTCACTCACATTGATATCTATTGATGGGCATCTCCATAGCCCGTTGATACGCCTAGTTGATGTGAGACTATCTTCTCCCTTTTTGTCTTCTCCACAACCACCATTCTATTCCACCTATAGTGCTATGTCCATGGCTCACGCTCATGTATTGCGTGAAGATTGAAAATTTTTGAGAACATCAAAAGTATGAAACAATTGCTTGGCTTGTCATCGGGGTTGTGCATGATATAAATATTTTGTGTGATGAAGATAGAGCATAGCCAGACTATATGATTTTGTAGGGATAACTTTCTTTGGCCATGTTATTTTGAGAAGACATGATTGCTTTATTAGTATGCTTGAAGTATTATTATTTTTATGTCAATATTAAACTTTTGTCTTGAATCTTTCGGATCTGAATATTCATGCCACAATAAAGAAAATTACATTGAAAATTATGTTAGGTAGCATTCCACATCAAAAATTCTATTTTTTATCATTTACCTACTCGAGGACGAGCGGGAATTAAGCTTGGGGATGCTGATACGTCTCCAACGTATCTATAATTTTTGATTGTTCCATGCTATCATATTATCTGTTTTGGATGTTTAATGGGCTTTAATATGCACTTTTATATTATTTTGGGGACTGACATATTAACCGGAGGCCCAGTGCCAGTTGTTGTTTTTTGCCTATATCAGTGTTTCGCAGAAAATGAATATCAAACGGAATCCAAAAGGAATGAAACTACTACCTCTTGAGCACTGCGTTGGTTTTCCCTTGAAGAGGAAAGGGTGATGCAGCAAAGTAGCATAAATATTTCCCTCGGTTTTTTGAGAACCAAGGTATCAATCCAGTAGGAGACTACACGCAAGTCCTCGTATCTACACAAACAAATAAGAACCTCGCAACCAACGCAATAAAGGGGTTGTCAATACCTTCACGGTCACTTACGAGAGTGAGATCTCATAGAGATAATAAGATAAATATTTTTGGTATTTTTATGATATAGATTGGAAAATAAAGATTGCAAAATAGATGGGAAACTTATATGATAAAAGATAGACCCGGGGGCCATAGGTTTCACTAGTGGCTTCTCTCAAGATAGCATAAGTATTACGATGGGTGAACAAATTACTGTCGAGCAATTGATAGAAAAGTGCGTAATTATGAGATTATGTATGCATGATCATGTATATAGGCATCACGTCCGGGACAAGTAGACCGAAACGATTCTGCATCTACTACTATTACTCCACACATCGACCGCTATCCAGCATGCATCTAGAGTATTAAGTTCATAAGAACAGAGTAACGCATTAGGCAAGATGACATGATGTAGAGGGATAAACTCAAGCAATATGATATAAACCCCATCTTTTTATCCTCGATGGCAACAATACAATACGTGCCTTGCTGCCCGTGCTGTCACTGGGGAAGAACACCGCAAGATTGAACCCAAAGCTAAGCACTTCTCCCATTGCAAGAAAGATCAATCTAGTAGTCCAAACCAAACTGATAATTCAAAGAGACTTGCAAAGACAACCAATCATACATAAAAGATTTCAGAGAATAATCAAATATTGTTCATAGATAAACTTGATCATAAACCCACAATTCACCGGATCTCGACACACACCGCAAAAGGAGTTACATTGAATAGATCTCCAAGAAGATCGAGGAGAACATTGTTTTGAGATCCAAAGAGAGAGAAGAAGCCATCTAGCTAATAACTATGGACCCGAAGGTCTGTGGTAAACTATTCACACATCATCGGAGAGGCTATGGTGTTGATATAGAAGCCCTCCGTGATCGATTCCCCCTCCGGCGGAGCTCCGGAAAAGGCCCCAAGATGGGATCTCTTGGGTATAGAAGGTTGCGGCGGTGGAAATAGGGTTTCTTGGTCTCCTGGATGTTTTCGGGGTATATGGATATATATAGGAGGAAGAAGTAGGTCGGTGGAGCTGCGAGGGGCCCACGAGGGTGGGAGGCGCGCCTCCCTGCCTCGTGGCCACCTCGTTTCTTTCTTGACGTCTACTCCAAGTCCCCTGGATCACGTTTGTTCCAAAAATAACTCTCCTGAAGGTTTCATTCCGTTTGATATTCCTTTTCTGCGGAACACTGAAATAGGCAAAAAAAACAACAATTTGCACCGGGCCTTGGGTTAATAGGTTAGTCCCAAAAATAATATAAAAGTGTATAATAAATCCCACTAAACATCCAAAACAGATAATATAATAGCATGGAACAATCAAAAATTATAGATACGTTGGAGACGTATCAAGCATCCCCAAGCTTAATTCCTGCTCGTCCTCGAGTAGGTAAATGATAAAAACAGAATTTTTAATGTGGAATGCTACCTAGCATAATTCTCAATGTAATTTTCTTTATTGTGGCATGAATATTCAGATCCGGAAGATTCTAGACAAAAGTTTAATATTGACATAAAATAATAATACTTCAAGCATACTAACTAAGCAATCATGTCTTCTCAAAATAACATGGCAAAAGAAAGTTCATCCCTACAAATTCATATAGTTTGGCCATGCTCCATTTTCGTCACACAAGAATGCTCTTATCATGCACAACCTCGATGAAAAGCCAAGCAATTGTTTCATACTTTAGTAATCTCAAACTTTTTTCAACTGTCACGCAATACATGAGCGTGAGCCATGGATATAGCACTATGGGTGGAATAGAATATAATGATGCACTACAGGAATAAGGGAATTTGCCATCAGCTTATTCTTTGTCGTCTGCTAGCAAACAGCAAAGAGGGTCTTTGCCGTCTGCTTTTAAAAAGCAGACGACAAAACACTGGCTGATGGCAAATATATTGTTTGCCATCTGCCATTTCTTTGCCATCGGCCAGCGGACGGCAAAGCTTCAGAAGGCAGACGACAAAGAGCCCAACTGGGCCCCACAGGACCCTGCGGCTGGTTAATCCAGACGGGCTGGCTGAAGCGGACGGCAAAGGTTCCAAAGGCACACGGCAAAGAAACACTCACGGCAAAGAGAAAGCACAGCAAGCGGATCAATCACCTGGATCGATGAGTTGGCAAGATCTCAGACACACGTTCTGTCGGACGCATACCCCACACACCCATGATGCACGCGCCCCCAAGGCAACACCCGCGCGCCCCATGCCCCCACTGCCTGCCTTATCCATCGGTCTCACCCACCCACCACTTCTCTCTCATCTCTCTTCCTGCTCCCGATCTCACCCACCCCACCACGTCTCTCTCTCATCTCTCTCCCTGCTCCTGATCTCACCTACCCGCCACCACCCACCACCGCCCCAGCCCCGTCCTCGCCGGCCACCACATCGCCTGCCGGCCGCGGCCACTTCCGCCTTCACCCCCAGCTCCGTCGCCCCCGACCACTTCCCTCGTCGCCCCCGTAGGCCCGCCGGCGCTTGCCACCACCTCACCGGCCGGCCCCCACCTCGCTGGCCGCCATCTCGCCTGCCGGCCCCGGCCCAGCTCCCTCACTCGTCCCCCCGGTGGCCTCCGTGCCCCATCGCCCGTCGCCCCCAGCAGAATCCGTGCCCCGTCACCCCCGATGGCAGCAGCAGCACCGACGGCTGAGCTCCCGATGGCCGCCGACCACCTGTAGCCCCCGAAGGCCGCATCCCTCACGCCCATCCGCGCAATCCAGGCCGCCACGGGCGCCTTCGCCGGCGAGCGTGTGGTCGTGGGCGGCTGGGTCCAGGCCGGCCGCGTCCAGTGCGGTGGCACCATGGCCTTCGTGGCCGTCAACGACGACTCCTGCCGCGCTAGCCTCTAGCTTGTCGTCGAGGCGCCCCGGAAGAGCAAGGACCGCCATCGATCTGGACGTCGAGGCCGGGGCGGTTGCGAGGATGAGGAGCGAGCTCACATTCGCTAGGCACTTGTTCTTCCGGGTCACCATGCTGTTCATGTAAATGGAGTAATTTTGTGTAGATGGAGCAGATGCAAACCTATTCTGTGTAAATAGACTAATTTGGTATTGTGAAATTTGTTCATTTGTCGTCGATTGTTGGAACAAAGCTTAGATGGATACTATGGTGCACTTGGGCTGCTGGTTCACTATATTTTAATAAACAAAATCCTTTGATGTCTCTGATTTTAATAAACGTGTAGATGGACATTTTTTTCCATCTGTTATTAATCGACAGACGGCAAAACATTAGTTTGGAAGACGAAAAAGCCTCTGTTACCTCCGTTAGCACCTAACGTGGCTAACACCTACTATTTGCCGTCCACCTTCTTTGCCGTCCGCCACTGACGGCAAAGGCCTCTTTGCCGTCTGCTGCAAAAAGCAGACGACAAAGAAGGTGTTTGCCGACTCTGTCTTTGCTGGAGCTGTTTGCCGTCCGCGGCTGACGGCAAAGCTCTTTGCCGTCCGTCGTCCGTGTCTTTGCCGTCCGCCATGGCAGATGGCAAAGAAGCTGATTCCTGTAGTGATGGGGGTTATGTGGAGAAGACAAAAAAGGAGAAAGTCTCACATCGACGTGGCTCATCAACGGGCTAGGGAGATGCCCATCAATTGATGTCAATGCAAGGAGTAGGGATTGCCATGCAACGGATGCACCAGAGCTATAAATGTATGAAAGCTCAACAAAAGAAACTAAGTGGGTGTGCATCCAACTTGCTTGCTCACGAAGACCTAGGGAATTTGAGGAAGCCCATTGTTGGGATATACAAGCCAAGTTCTATAATGAAAAATTCCCACTAGTATATGGAAGTGACAAAACAAGAGACTCTCTATCATAAAGATCATGGTGCTACTTTGAAGCACAAGTGTGGAAGAAGAGGATAGTAGCATTGTCCCTTTTTATTTCTTTTTGGGGGGCTTTTTTTATTTGGCCTTTCTCTTTTTTGGGGGGACAATGCTCTATTAATGATGATCATCACACTTCTATTTATTTACAACTCAATTACTACAACTCGATACTAGAACAAAATATGACTCTATATGAATGCCTCCGGCGGTGTACCGGGAAGGGCAATGAATCAAGAGTGACATGTATGATAAATTATGCATGGTGTCTTTGCCACAAATACGATGTCAACTACATGATCATGCAAGGCAATATGACAATGATGAAGCATGTCATAAATGAAACGGTGGAAAGCTGCATGGCAATATATCTCAGAATGGCTATGGAAATGCCATAATAGGTAGGTATGGTGGCTGTTTTGAGGAAGATATACGGAGGTTTATGTGTGATATAGCGTATCATATAACGGGGTTTGGATGCACCGGCGAAGTTTGCACCAACTCTCAAGGTGAGAAAGGGCAATGCACGGTACCGAAGAGGCTAGCAATGATGGAAGGGTGAGAGTGCATATAATCCATGGACTCAACATTAGTCATAAAGAACTCACATACTTATTGCAAAAATCTACAAGTCATCAAAAACCAAGCATTACACGCATGCTCCTAGGGGGTAGATTGTTAGGAAAAGACCATCGCTCGTCCCTGACCGCCAATCATAAGGAAGACAATCAAATAACACCTCATGTTTTAAATTTTTACACAACGGTTACCATACGTGCATGCTACGGGACTTGCAATATTCAACACAACTATTTCTCAAATTCACAACTACTCAACTAGCACAACTTTAATATCACCATCCTCATATATCAAAACAATTATCAAGTATCAAACTTCTCATAGTATTCAATGCACTTTTTATGATGGTTTTTATTATACCCATCCTGGATGCCTATCATATTAGGACTAATTTTATAACCAAAGCAAATTACCATGCTGTTCTAAAGGACTCTCAAAATAATATAAGTGAAGAATGAGAGATCAATAATTTTTATAAAATAAAACCACCACCGTGCTCTAAAAGATATAAAGTGAAGCACTAGAGCAAAATTATCTAGCTCAAAAGATATAAATGAAGCACATAGAGTATTCTAATAAATTCCAATTCATGTGTGTCTCTCCCAAAAGGTGTGTGCAGCAAGGATGATTGTGGTAAACTAAAGAGCAAAGACTCAAATCATACAAGATGCTCCAAGCAAAACACATATCATGTGGTGAATAAAAATATAGCCTCAAGTAAAGTTACCGATGAAAGAAGACGAAAGAGGGGATGCCTTCCGGGGAATCCCCAAGCTTAGGCTTTTGGTTGTCCTTGAATTTTACCTTGGGGTTCCTTGGGAATCCCAAAGCTTAGGCTCTTTCCACTCCTTATTCCGTAATCCATCAAATCTTTACCCAAAACTTGAAAACTTCACAACACAAAACTCAACAGAAAATCTCATGAGCTCCGTTAGTATAAGAAAACAAACCACCACTTAATGTACTGTAATGAACTCATTATTTATTTATATTGGTGTTAAACCTACTGTATTCCAACTTCTCTATGGTTCATACCCTCCGATACTAGCCATAGATGCATCAAAATAAGCAAACAACACACGAAAAAAATAGAATCTGTCAAAAACAGAACAATCTGTAGTAATCTGTAGGTTTCTAATACTTCTGTAACCCCAAAAATTCTGAAATAAATAGTTGGACGTGAGGAATTTGTCTATTAATCATCTGCAAAAATAATCAACCTAATCGCACTCTCCAGTAAAAAAATGGCGGAAAATCTCGTGAGCGCTAAAGTTTCTGTTTTTTACAGCAAGATCGCTAAAACTTCCCCCAAGTCTTCCCAAAGGTTCTACTTGACACAAACACTAATTAAAAGCATAAAACCACATCTAAACAGAGGCTAGATGAATTATTTATTACTAAACAGAAACAAAAAGCAAGAAACAAAAATAAAATTGGGTTTCCTCCCAACAAGCGCTATCGTTTAACGCCCCTAGCTAGGCATGAAAGCAAGGATAGATCTAGGTATTATCATCTTTGGTTTGCAATACATAAGTGGGTCTCATAATAGATTCATAGGGTAATTTAATTTTCTTTCTAGGAAAATGTTTCATAACTTTCCTTAACGGAAATTGGAATCTAATATTCCCTTCTTTCATATCAATAATTGCACCAATCGTTCTAAGGAAAGGTCTACCAAGAATAATGGTACATGTAGGATTGCAATCAATATCAAGAACAATGAAATCAACGGGCACATAATTCCTATTTGCAACAATAAGAACATCATTAATCCTTCCCGTAGGTTTCTTAATAGTGGAATCCGCGAGGTGCAAATTTAGGGAACAATCATCAAATTCACGGAAACCTAACACATCACACAAAGTTTTTGGAATCGTGGAAACGCTAGCACCCAAATCACATAAAGCATAGCATTCATGATCTTTAATTTTAATTTTAATAGTAGGTTCCCACTCGTCATGAAGTTTTCTAGGGATAGAAGCCTCTAATTCAAGCTTTTCTTCATAAGATTGCATTAAAGTATCAATGATATGTTTGGTAAAAGCTTTATTTTGACTATAAGCATGCGGAGAATTTAGCACGGATTGCAACAAGGAAATAAAATCTATCAAAGAGCAATTATCATAATTAAATTCCTTGAAATCCAAAAAAGTTGGCTCATTACTATGTAAAGTTTTGACCTCTCCAATCCCACTTTTTCCAATTTTTGCATCAAGATCTAAAAACTCCGAATCATTGGGACGCCTTTTAACTAAAGTTGACTCATCTCCAGTCCCATCATTATCCAGATTCATATAGCAAAACAAAGATTTAATAGGAGACACATCAATCACTTTTAGATCTTCATCCTTATTATCATCAACTTCTTCCGGTTTGGCAGCCATCTTATTAACTAAGGTGGCCTGTTTATCCAAAATTTGGGCTATTAAGTTTTCAAGATGAACGAACTGAGATTTCAGACCATAAAATTCTTTAGACATATCATCGAGCTCTTTATTCATGTACCCCCAAAAACTTTTTTGTTCTTTAAGCTCGTTCTTGAAGAAATTATTATGCTCAAACTGCAAGGACATAAAACTTCTAACGTTGTTTTCAATTTCTTACAACCTTCTAAGGTGAGGATCAACACTTTTTGGTAAAGCCATTGCGGCAAACAATCCAACACACAAGCAAACAAGAGGCAAGCAAAGAGAGACGAATGGGAAAGAGGCGAGTGGAAAAGAGGGCGAATAAAACGGCAAGGGTGAAGTGGGGGAGAGGAAAACAAGAGGCAAATGGCAAATAATGTAATGCGAGGGATAAGAGTTTGTGATGGGTACTTGGTATATCTTGACTTGTGAGTAGATCTCTCCGGCAACGGCGCCAAAAATCTTTCTTGCTACCACTTGAGCATTGCGTTGGTTTTCCCTTGAAGAGGAAAGGCTGATGCAGCAAAGTAGCGTAAGTATTTCCCTCAGTTTTTGAGAACCAAGGTATCAATCTAGTAGGAGACTACACGCAAGTCCCTCGTACCTACACAAACAAATAAGAACCTCGCAACCAACGCGATAAAGAGGTTGTCAATCCCTTCACGATCACTTACGAGAATGAGATCTGATAGAGATAACAAGATAAATATTTTTGGTATTTTTATGATATAGATCGGAAAATAAAGATTGCAAAATAGATGGTAAACTTATATGATAAAAGATAGACCAGGGGCCATTGGTTTCACTAGTGGCTTCTCTCAAGATAGCATAAGTATTACGGTGGGTGAACAAATTACTGTCGAGCAATTGATAGAAAAGTGCATAATTATGAGATTATATAGGCATCACGTCCGCGACAAGTAGACCAAAACGATTCTGCATCTACTACTATTACTCCACACATCGACCGCTATCCAGCATGCATCTAGAGTATTAAGTTCATAAGAACAGAGTAACGCATTAGGCAAGATGACATGATGTAGAGGGATAAACTCAAGCAATATGATATAAACCCCATCTTTTTATCCTCCATGGCAACAATACAATACGTGCCTTGTTGCCCCTGCTGTCACTGGGAAAGGACACCGCAAGATTGAACCCAAAGCTAAGCACTTCTCCCATTGCAAGAAAGATCAATCTAGTAGGCCAAACCAAACTGCTAATTCGAAGATACTTGCAAAAAGATAACCAATCATACATAAAAGATTTCAGAGAATAATCAAATATTGTTCATAGATAAACTTGATCATAAACCCACAATTCATTGGATCTCGACAAACACACCGCAAAAAGAGTTACATCGAATAGATCTCCAAGAAGATCGAGGAGAACATTGTATTGAGATCCAAAGAGAGACAGAAGAAGCCATCTAGCTAATAACTATGGACCCGAAGGTCTACAGTAAACTACTCACACATCATCGGAGAGGCTATGGTGTTGATGTAGAAGCCCTCCGTGATTGATTCCCCCTCCGGCGGAGCTCCGGAAAAGGCCCAAAGATGGGATCTCTTGGGTATAGAAGGTTGCGGCAGTGGAAATAGGGTCTCGTGGTGCTCCTGGATGTTTTTGGGGTATATGGATATATATAGGAGGAAGAAGTAGGTCGGTGGAGCTGCGAGGGGCCCACAAGGGTGGGGGCGCGCCCAGGGGGCAGGCGTGCCTCCCTGCATCGTGGCCACCTCATTTCTTTCTTGACGTCTACTCCAAGTCCCGTGGATCACGTTTGTTCCAAAAATAACTCTCCCGAAGGTTTAATTCCGTTTGGATTCCGTTTCATATTCATTTTCTGCGAAACACTGAAATAGGCAAAAAAACAGCAATTTGCATTGGGCCTTGGGTTAATAGGTTAGTCCCAAAAATAATATAAAAGTGTATACTAAAGCCCATTAAACATCCAAAACAGATAATATAATAGCATGGAACAATCAAAAATTATAGATACGTTGGAGACGTATCAGAAACCTTCATGAGGATATTTTTTGGAACAAACTCAATCCAGGAGACTTGGAGTGGAGGTCAAGGAAGCAACGAGGCGGCCACAAGGTAGGGAGGCGCGCCCCCACTGTCGGTGTCAAAACCGGCGGATCTCGGGTAGGGGGTCCCGAACTGTGCGCCTAAGGCGGATGGTAACAGGAGGCAGGGGGACACGATGTTTACCCAGGTTCAGGCCCTCTTGATGGAGGTAATACCCTACGTCCTGCTTGATTGTTCTTGATAATATGAGTAGTACAAGAGTTGATCTACCACGAGATCGAAGAGGCTAAACCCTAAAAGCTAGCCTATGGTATGATTGTTGTTGTTGGTCCTACGGACTAAACCCTCCGGTTTATATAGATACCGGAGGGGGCTAGGGTTACACATAGTCGGTTACAAGGAAGGAGATCTACATATCTGTATTGCCAAGCTTGCCTTCCACGCCAAGGAGAGTCCCATACGGACACGGGACGAAGTCTTCAATCTTGTATCTTCATAGTCCAACAGTCCGGCCAAAGGATATAATCCGGCTGTCCGGATACCCCCTAATCCAGGACTCCCTCAATAGCCCCTGAACCAGGCTTCAATGACGACGAGTCTGGCGCGCAGATTGTTTTCGGTATTGCAAGGCGGGTTCCTCCTCCGAATACTTCATAGAAGATTTTGAACACGAGGATCGTGTCCGGCTCTGCAAAACAAGTTCCACATACAACCGTAGATAGAATAATATTTTCACAAATCTAATCTGCCGACGCGTTCCGCAGCGTGACATCACACCACAGCCAGGTCGCCATTCGAATCGTTTTTCACAACCAACCTCAGCGTGTTTCGCGAGGCGGTTTCCTTGGCATGTCTTGTCGAAGCAGAGATCGTGTCCCCTTATTACGGGATTCCCATCAATACGGACGTGGGTAACCCAACCGCGCCATCAATTACGACGCTTGGGGGATAAGCGAGTTTTACCAGGCTGGTGGGGGCACATAGTTTAGTCCGCCCTTATAAAGGGATAAGGGTTCACCTTTTTCTACCCACGCCTTCTTCCTCCTTGCTCATCCATTCTCGCGCACTCGAGCTCTAGCGCCCAAGTCCACGTCCTTCTCCTCAACCCTCTCCAAACATGTCCGGAGCGGGAGGCAAGTGGATGGTCTCCTCCGTTATGGAGGGAGACATCAAAAGGCTGAACGGGGCCAAATACTTAGCCGCGGATATCGCGCACCGGCTGCCAACCGTGGGGCAGATCGTCCCTACCCTGGAACCTCACGAAAGGGTGGTTTTCCTCACCCACTTCGTCCGCGGACTGGGGTTTCCCCTCCATCCATTCGTACGCGGCCTTATGTTCTATTATGGGCTGGACTTCCATGATCTGGCCCCGAATTTCATCCTCAACATCTCGGCATTCATCGTCGTGTGCGAGGCTTTCCTCCACATCCGGCCCCACTTCGGCCTATGGCTGAAGACCTTTAATGTCAAACCGAAGGTAGTAGGCGGCCAACAAGCGGAATGCGGCGGAGCCATGGTGGGCAAAATGCCCAACGTTACATGGCTCGAGGGCTCCTACGTGGAGACCATAAAAGGGTGGCAATCGGGGTGGTTCTATATCACTGAGCCGCGCGACACCAACTGGGCGGCGGCCCCCGAGTTTCGATCCGGAGTCCCCACTCGGCTCACTTCCTGGAAGGAGAAGGGCCTGTCCTGGGGCTCATCGGTGGAGCTGGACGGACTACAGAAGTGTATCCGGAACATGATAGGCAAGAAACTCAAGCTTGTCAACATAGTCCAGGTCATGCTCTTCCGCCGGATCCTCCCGTGTCAACAACGGGCTTTCAACTTATGGGAGTTCGACCCGGCCCAGCACCAGACTCTACGTGAGCTCTTCAACACGATGCATAAGGACGTCTAGAAGGTGTTGTTCAAGGGCGCCGAGGTCCCCCCTTCCCTTACCGAGGACCGCGGGCTAAGCGCGAAGCGCCCTGCGAATCCGGTAAGTTCTGTACATCTGGTAGGGTATTTATTTCCCATAGCTTAACCATGTGTGGGGTCTGAGCTCCCATGCCTTTGAGAGGACTGGGTGGAGACATCGGAGCATATTAACTGTCCGGCCGCTCTGCCCGAAGACCCTGCAGACGCTCTCCTGACGGAGATGCAGACTCCGGCTCCTTATGAGGTGCCGGAGAAGAAGATCAAGAAGAAGGCCATGGGAACCCGAAAGAGTTCCCGGCGCCAGGTGGTATCTGACTCATCGTCCGATAACTCCGAGACGCACTCCTCCCGTAAAGACGAGGAGGAGGAAGATGAAGATTCTCCCCCTCCAGCCGGGGGAGACAAGAAAAGGAAGGCCACCCCAACCGGGGAGGCCGAAGGGTCCAAGAAGGGAAGGACTCACCTTCCGGACTGTTCCACCACCGCCGCCGACAGCGAAGACGAGTGGTTACTCAGGGCCAAGCCCCTGGCGAAGTCATAAGTATTCGGATACCATAGTAACTCATAGCATACTTTTATTGCACTGCTTCTCCTGACGTCGAATATGATCATGCAGTCCGCCCCGAGCCCGTATCGACGTATCCTCGTCGGATGGTTCCTTGGACTCGTCGGATATGAATAGTGATACACTTCCAACCGCCTCCTCTCCTTGCCCTACGGACAATGTCGAGGTATTGTCTCAAGAGGCACCGAGCCGGGGGGAGATAGTCCCGGAGGCGCCTCAAGGCGACCTCCCGGACTCCAGGCGCAAAGGGAGCAAGACTCCCAAGGGCTCCAAGTTCGGCCCTCAGCCGAACACCGCGCCGGAACCTCCAATGGTTCCGGACTCCGGCAGGCAGCCCCCTTCCAAGGGGGGCAAGCCGCCCGTGCCGGTGACCTCTGTCCATCCAGAGGCACCGGACAACCTGCTGGGAGCGCTTCGCGGCGCTTCCATCGACGAAGAGCACCGCACTATTATGAGCGCAGTGATCAAGAAGGTTCATTCCGCCAAGAGCGGACTGACTGAAGCCTGTGCCAGCCTTCTAACAGGCTTTGAGGTAAGTATTTAAAATATAGGAAAATATTACCGCATAGACAATAGCCCCTGATGCTCTGTTTGGTGTTCATAAATAAAAGCCGAATAGAGGATCGAATAATATCTGTAGGAGTCTAATACAAGTATGTCTATATGCGTATGCAGGCTTCGCTGCTGACCTCTGCCGCACTGACTGCGGAGGTCGCCGCACTGAAGCAGAACCTCGAGCGGTCCGAGATAGAGCTCGGCCTTGCCAAGAGGCAGCTCGAGGAGAACAAAGGTAAGTAATACCTTGTATATATATAAAGATGTGGTTGCAAAATGACAAGATCGTCATGGATGTGCCAGGGGCCACGACCGAAGTGGCGACCCTGAAGCAAGCGCTGTCCGAGGCCAAAAGCAAAGCGGCCAAGGAGCGCACCGAGCGGGAGAAACAAGAGGCATGAGTGGGCGAGGTGCAGCAAGAGCTCCAGGCTCTTGTGAAGAAGCACGAGACTTTGGAGCTTGACTCGAAGACGTGAGAGTCCGAGCTTGCCGCGGCCCTCGAGAGCACAAAGCATGCCAAGGCTAAAGCCCAAAAGGCCCCGAGTCCGGAGCTCTCCAGGAGCATTCGCAGATTTGCCCCGCAGCGTGTCGGATGCTGCAAAGTACTATCGGGCCGAGGAGGGAAGCTCGACGAAGAAGTTGTTTTGGTCTCAGTATACTAGGACCGAACACCCGATGCCTGTGAGCGACCAGCTGAAGCAACTGGTCGAGCTGCACAAGGCAGCCGAATAGGCCATGAGGGGCCTTATAGTCCGGATGTGGCCTGGCGACTCCCTTCCCAACAGCTACTTCGGCCTGGTGAGGCGGCTTGCGGATGCCTGCCCACGGCTGGAAGTCATAAAGCGGTCCGTCTGCATCGAAGGTGCACGTCGGGCCTTTGCCCGTGCGAAGATGCACCGGGCCAAGATGGACGCCAAGAAGCTGGTGAAGGAGGGGCCGCCGCAGGGCAAGGAGCATCGCCACCCTGAGATGTATTATGAGGGTGTCCTGAAGGGTGCCCCTCTTGTGGCAGACGAGTGTGCAAAGGATGTAATTTTTGAATGAACTTGCTCGTGTGATCCTGTATTATGAAAACTTGTTCATGTGCGCTATGCAATGCTTGTTTGAATTTAAAATATTACCTTCCGTGCGGCTGTTTATCAAATCTGACAGATGGCCAGTCGTCGGCTTCTGCCCCCATGCCACGAGTGCTGGGGTGTTCGGGATAAATCTGAGCACTCTTTTTCCCATTGTTGGGTCCTTCGAGGGAGGTGCTCAGCACAACGAACAAGGCAATCGGACTATAATGCTTTATCACTCTCACTTAGCCATAGAAGTCTACAATTTTAAATTTTGGCGAAGCCCCTAGTATTCGGAAGGCCGAATTCGGGGCGCTATACACGCCTAAGCCAGACAAAGCCGACTCCTCGCCCTAAGCGGCATAAGTCTTTAGGGACTCGAGACCTCTCGAACAGCGACCAGCTCTCGCCTTATCATGACAGTCAGTTTTAGCTTTCTCTACTGAGGTGCTTGCCCAGATGAACCGGGGCACAATCGCAGTAGTTCTCCCAGTGCTACCTTAGCCGATATAGCGGAACGTAAGGTACCAAAACATGGGAGCCGGGCAAACCCAACTATTGACCCAAGACATGATTCAGATTCGATGCATATAATGCTATAAGTTCGGGGTGCCGCACTGTCGAAAGTGTTCGGACTTCTCACGCCGTATTATGGGGTACGCTTAAGCCCCTGGCGTATTGGCCGTACCAGAGTGTACGGGTGCTGAATGTCATGAATGAACATATATATATATATATATATATATAAAAGAATAGAGAATGCGGTAATAGTCTAGTGCTATGCATTGTTTATTCAAAAAGGTGCGTCGAAGCAGAATGATACAAGTAGTGTGATAAGCAAAAAGTAGGACTATTTGACATGTCCCCTCCAAGGGCAAGCTGAGGAATGGTATTTAAAGAAGGTATTTTACTCGTTATCAGAGACCACCTGGGAGTTCCATGGTGCGACGTAGCTTTCTGCCTCCTTGGTTGTTGCATCGTGTGTCCGGCAATCGTACTTCCGGACGGGGTTTCCAGAGAGTAAAGTCCTGAAAGAGAGAAATATAACAAAGCAGGAAGCCCCTAGTGCGGTTGAGCCGCGTCTTGGGGCATGTCGTAGTCGTGCCCCCCTCCCCACCTATGCCCATGGTATTTTCAATGCGTAATTATGTACGCGTGGCACGGATTTCGCTATTTGGCTGGGACTGGGGTGGGGGCCGCATTGCTATGCGAGCTCGGAACGTGCCAGGCGGTCTTGTTGCCGATTACTCCGGGCGCGCTTGAAGGTGTCCAGGTGTTTAATCGCTGAACTGGTGGATTGCCTTAAGAGGCTGCTTTGTGCTTCTGCTGCGAGGGTCGCAGTGTGCTCCTCCATGCGGAGAGAGCGCTCTGTGTTTCCATTGATTGTGATGACCCCCCGAGGTCCTGGCATCTTGAGCTTGAGGTATGCATAATGCGGTTCGCCCGAGCAGTGCATGATAGCCACTGCGGAACGGGACTATATCGAAGATTAACTCCTCGCTTCAGAAGTTATCCGGGGATCCGAAGACCACTTCCAGTGTGACTGAGCCTGTGCAATGGGCCTCTACACCTGGTATGACGCCTTTGAAGGTCGTTTTTGTGGGTTTGATCCTTGAAGGGTCTATACCCATTTTGCGCACTGTGTCCCGATAAAGCAGGTTTAGGCTGCTGCCGCCGTCCATAAGGACTCGAGTGAGGTGAAATCCGTCGATGATTGGGTCTAGGACCAGTGCGGCGAATCCACCATGACGGATACTAGTGGGGTGGTCCCTGTGATTGAAGGTGATCGGACATGAGGACCATGGGTTGAACTTTGAGGCGACTGGCTCCAACGCATATACGTCCCTTAGCGTACACTTCCGCTCCCTCTTGGGGATGTGGGTTGCGTATATCATGTTCATCGTCCGCACTTGTGGGGGGAACCTCTTCTGTCCTCCGGTGTTCGGCGGCCGGGGCTCTTCCTCGTCATCGCTATGTAACCCCTTATCTTTGTTTTCGGCATTTAACTTGCCAGCCTGCTTGAACACCCAACATTCCCTGTTGGTGTGGTTGGCTGGCTTGTCGGGGGTGCCGTGTATTTGGCACGAGCGATCGAGTATACGGGCCAAACTAGACGGGCCCGGAGTGCTTCTTTTGAGTGGATTTTTCCGCTGACCGGGTTTAGAGCCTCTGAATCCGGCATTGACTGTCGTATCATCGGTATTGTTGTTGTTGATGCGGCGCTTGTGTTTGTTGCGACGTGACCTGCCATTGCTATCCTTGGTATCTGAAGTACCATGGTTCTTTGATATGTTATTTATTCGAGCCAGCCAGCTGTCCTCTCCCGTGCAAAAGCGGGTCATGAGTGTCGTGAGGGCTGCCATAGATTTCGGCTTTTCCTAGCCAAGGTGCTGGGTGAGCCACTCGTCGCGGATGTTGTGCTTAAAAACTGCTAGGGCCTCTGCATCCGGACAGTCGACGATTTAATTTTTCTTTGTTAGGAACCGTGTCTAGAATTGCCTGGCCGATTCCTCTGGCTGCTGAATTATGTGGCTCAAGTCATCGGCATCTGGTGGTCGCACATAAGTGCCCTGGAAGTTGTCGAGGAATGCGGCTTCCAGATCTTCCCAACAGCCAATGGATTCTGCTGGCAGGCTGTTGAGCCAATGCCGAGCTGGTCCTTTGAGTTTGAGTGGGAGGTATTTGATGGCGTGTAGATCGTCACCGCGGGCCATGTGGATGTGCAGGAGGAAGTCCTCGATCCATACCGCAGGATCTGTTGTGCCATCGTATGATTCGATGTTTACGAGTTTGAAAGCTCCTGGGATTTGGTGATCCATTACTTCGTTTGTGAAGCATAGGGGGTGTGCGGCACCTCTGTACTGGGCTATATCGCGACGAAGCTCAAATGAGTCTTGTCCGCTGTGTTTGACCCGGCGGATATACTTTTACTGTATCCGGTGTGCGGTTATCGTCTCGCGTAGTGGCGCGCCCTCGTGATCCGTAGATCGATCTTGCATGTTTTGCTTTGTCCTCCAATACGTCTCGCAGGTCTAGCGCATTTCCCCGTGCTTTGACATTTTTATTTGAGTGGCGTCGGGGTGTGGGCTAAGCTTTTGGCTGAAATGCCTCTCTGTCGCGGCCATGAGGTGGCCGATCAGCCGCGTCATACGCTGGAGATGTAGGTTTTAAAGCTTCCTCCTCTAGTCGGGGTAGCAACCTGCGCTTTGGGAACTCTTGGAGGGGCGTTCGGGTTCATATTCCTCGGCCGCAAGGACTTTAGTCCATCTGTCAGCTAGCAAATCTTGATCAGCTTGAAGCTGCTGTTGCTTTTTGTTAAGGCTGTTTGCCGTGGCTATAAGCTGGCGCTTGAAGCGCTCTTGCTCGACGGGATCCTCGGGCACGACAAATTCGTCATCGTCGAGGCTTGCCTCGTCTTCGGAGGGAGGCATGTAATTATCATCCTCCACCTCTCCATCTGCCGCTCTCTCGGGAGGGCTGGCTTCTCCATCCTCCTGCTCTAAATCTTGCTGGAGGGGATTGTCGTCATCTTCGACACTGTCCGGAGTGCTATTATCTCCTGTGCTGGTATCACCGCTTTTGCCTTGGCGAGACTTAGATCGGCGCCACTGACGTCGGTGCTTGGGTTGCTTCTTGGAGGGGTCATCCTCCGCTGTCCCAACGCCATTGCCTTCTTTGGGTGTGTCCACCATATATATCATATGATGAGGTGGCTGTCCAGTGCCCTGTGGGCAGTGGTTCTTGTTCGTCTCCTGCATCATTTTCCATACCGTTGATGTCTTCGGAGTCGAAGTCGAGCATGTCGGTTAAATTTTCGACAGTGGCTACTAAGTGGGTGGTGGGTGGGCGGCGAATTTCTTCGTCATCCGCATCCCAATTCTGCCGGACATAGTTCGGCCAGGACTCTCCTGACAAGGAGAGAGACCTTAATGAGTTCAGTATGTCGCCAAAGGGCGAGTGCTGAAAGATATCCGCGGAGGTGAACTCCATGATCGGCGCCCAGTCAGATTCGATAGGCACGGGCGCAGGCGGTTCGGAGTCCATGGCCGGGGAAGAATCCGGCAGTTCGGTGTCACGGCTCCCGTGAAGGGTAAGGTCGATACTTGGCTCAATCGCCGCTGAGGATGCAGCCTCCGTGGCGGGGTCTATCCACCCGTCCATGGATGGCGCAATTGGCTCTAAATTGAGGGTCGGAGCGGTTGCTGGTGCGATCTCCCGAACATTGTCCGATAGTAGAGCTAAATCATGCTCATCATGGCCATGCGGCACACTCGGCAGGGGCTCGAATCCGTCGAAGATCAAGTCTCCGCGGATGTCGGACATGTAGTTTAAGCTTCCAAACCTGACCTGGTGGCCAGGGGCGTAACTCTCGATCTGCTCCAGATGGCCAAGTGAGTTGGCCCGCAGTGCGAAGCCGTCGAATACAAAGATCTATCCGGGGAGAAAAGTCTCACCCTGGACTGCATCGCTATCGATGATTGAAGGAGCCATCAAGCCTAATGATGACGACACAGAGGAACTCTCAATGAAAGCACCAATGTCAGTGTCAAAACCGGCGGATCTCGGGTAGGGGGTCCCGAACTGTGCGTCTAAGGCGGATGGTAATAGGAGGCAGGGGACACGATGTTTACCCAGGTTCGGGCCCTCTTGATGGAGGTAATACCCTACGTCCTGCTTGATTGTTCTTGATAATATGAGTAGTACAAGAGTTGATCTACCACGAGATCGAAGAGGCTAAACCCTAAAAGGTAGCCTATGGTATGATTGTTGTTGTTGGTCCTACGGACTAAACACTCCGGTTTATATAGATACCGGAGGGGGCAAGGGTTACATAGAGTCGGTTACAAGGAAGGAGATCTACATATCCGTATTGCCAAGCTTGCCTTCCACGCCAAGGAGAGTCCCATCCGGACACAGTACGAAGTCTTCAATCTTGTGTCTTCATAGTCCAACAGTCCGGCCAAAGGATATAATCCGGCTATCCGGATACCCCCTAATCCAGGACTCCCTCACCCACCCGCGTGGGCCCCTTGTAGTTCCACCGACCTACTTCCTTCAGCTATATATACTCTTATACCCTGAAAACATCCATGGGAGCCACGAAACCACTTTTCCACCGCCGCAACCTTCTCTACCCGTGAGATCCCATCTAGGGACCTTTTCCGGCGATATGCCGAAAGGGGATTCGATCACGGAGGGCTTCTACATCAACACCATAGCCTCTCCGATGATGTGTGAGTAGTTTACCACGGACCTTCGGGTCCATAGTTATTAGCTAGATGGCTTCTTCTCTCTCTTTGGATCTCAATACAAAGTTCTCCTCTATGTTCTTGGAGATCTATTCGATGTAGTTCTTTTTGCGGTGTGTTTACCGTGATCCGATGAATTGTGGTTTTATGGTTAAGATTATCTATGAACAATATTTGATTCTTCTCTGAATTCTTATATGCATGATTTGATATCTTTGCAAGTCTCTTCGAATTATCAGTTTGGTTTGGCCTACTAGATTGATCTTCCTTGCAATGGGAGAAGTGCTTAGCTTTGGGTTCAATCTTGTGGTGTCCTTTCCTAGTGACAGCAGGGGCGGCAAGGCACGCATTGTATTATTGCCATCGAGGATAAAAAGATGGGGTTTATATCATATTGCTTGACTTTATCCCTCTACATCATGTCATCTTGCCTAATGCGTTACTCTGTTCTTATGAACTTAATCATCTAGATGCATGTTGGATAGCGGTCGATGTGTGGAGTAATAGTAGTAGATACAGAATCATTTCGGTCTACTTGACACGGACGTGATGCCTATGTTCATGATCATGCCTAGATATCATCATAACTATGTGCTTTTCTATCAATTGATCGACAGTAATTTGTTCACCCACCCTAATATATGCTATCTTGAGAGAAGCCACTAGTGAAACCTATGGCCCCCGGGGTCTACTTTACATCATATAAGTTTCCATCAACTAGCGATTTATGTCGCCGTTTATTTTCCAATCTATACAACAAAAATACCAAAAATATTTATCTTATTATCTTTATCAGATCTCACTTTTGCAAGTGGCCGTGAAGGGATTGACAACCCCTTTATCGCGTTGGTTGCAAGGTTCTTATTTGTTTGTGCGGGTACTAGGCGACTTGCGTGTAGTCTCCTACTGGATTGATACCTTGGTTCTCAAAAACTAAGGGAAATACTTATGCTACTTTGCTGCATCACCCTTTCCTCTTCAAGGGAAAACCAACACATGCTCAAGAGGTAGCACCGCGTCAATGTGAGACTTTCTCCTTTTTTGTCTTCTCCACACAACCTCCATCATCATATTCTATTCCACCAATAGTGCTATGTCCATGGCTCGCGCTCATGTATTGCGTGAAAGTTGAAAAAGGTTGAGAATACTAAAGTTTGAAACAATTGCTTGGCTTGTCATCGGGGTTGTGCATGATGGGAGCATTTTGTGTGACGAAAATGAAGCATAGCCAAACTATATGATTTTGTAGGGATGAGCTTTCTTTGGCTATGTTATTTTGAGAAGACATAATTGCTTGGTTAGTATGCTTGAAGTATTATTGTTTTTATGTCAATATTAAAGTTTTGTCTTGAATCGTTCGGATCTGAATATTCATGCCACAATAAAGAGAATTACATTGAAAATTATGTTAGGTAGCATTCCACATCCAAAATTCTATTTTTATCATTTACCTACTCGAGGACGAGCAGGAATTAAGCTTGGGGATGCTTGATACGTCTCCAACGTATCTATAATTTTTTATTGTTCCATGCTATTATATTATCTGTTTTGGATGTTTAATGGGCATTAATATGCAATTTATATTATTTTTGGGACTACCCTATTAACCGAAGGCCCAGTGCAAATTGTTTTTTTTGCCTATTTCAGTGTTTCGCAGAAAAGGAATATCAAACGGAACGAAACCTTCGCGAGGATCATTCTTGGAACAAACGCAACCCAGGAGACTTGGAGTACAAGTCTAGAAGTTTGTGAAGCTTCCACGAGGCAGGGGGTGCGCCCAGGGGGGGTAGGCGCACCCCCCCCACCCTCGTGGGCCCCACAGAGCTCCACTGACGTACTTCTTTCGCCTATATATACCCATGTACCCTAAAAACATCCAGGAGATCCACAAAACCACTTTTCCAGCGCTGCAACCTTCTGTACCCGTGAGATCCCATCTAGGGCCTTTTCCGACGATCTGCCGGAGGGGGATTCGATCACGGAGGGCTTCTACATCAACACCATAGCCTCTCCGATGATGTGTGAGTAGTTTACCATAGACCTTCGGGTCCATAGTTATTAGCTAGATGGCTTCTTCTCTCTCTTTGGTTCTCAATACAAAGTTCTCCTCGATGTTCTTGGAGATCTATTCAATGTAATACTCTTTTGCGGTGTGTTTGCCGAGATCCGATGAATTGTGGGTTTATGAATTTGATTATCTATGAATATTATTTGGTTCTTCTCTGAATTCTTATATGCATGATTTGATATCTTTGCAAGTCTCTTCGAATTATCGGTTTAGTTTGGCCTACTAGATTGATTTTTCTTGCAATGGGAGAAGTGCTTAGCTTTGGGTTCAATCTTGCGGTGTCCTTTCCCAGTGACAGCAGGGGCAGCAAGGCATGTATTGTATTGTTGCCATCGAGGATAAAAACATGGGATTTATATCATATTGCTTGAGTTTATCCCTCTACATCATATCATCTTTCCTAATGTGTTACTTTATTCTTATGAACTTAATACTCTAGATGCATGCTGGATAGCGGTCGATGTGTGGAGTAATAGTAGTCGATGCAGAATCGTTTCGGTCTACTTGACATGGACGTGATGCCTATATTTATGATCATTGCCTTAGATATCATCATAACTACGCGCTTTTCTATCAATTGCTCGGCAGTAATTTGTTCACCCACCGTAATTATGCTATCATGAGAGAAGCCACTAGTGAAACCTATGGCCCCCGGGTCTACTTTACATCATATAAGTTTCCGATCTATAATTCTAGTTTACTATTTATTTTGCAATCTTTATTTTCCAATATATACAACAAAAATACCAAAAATAGATATCTTATTGTCTTTATCAAATCTCACTTTTGCAAGTGGTCGTGAAGGGATTGACAACCCCTTTATCGCATTGGTTGCAAGGTTCTTTATTGTTTGTGCAGGTACTAGGCGACTTGCGTGTAGTCTCCTAATGGATTGATACCTTGGTTCTCAAAAACTAAGCGAAATACTTACGCTACTTTGCTGCATCACCCTTTCCTCTTCAAGGGAAAACCAACGCATGCTCAAGAGGTAGCAGCGCGCCCTGGTGGGTTGTGCTCCCCTCGGAGCACCCCCCCCCAGGTGCTTCTCCGGCCCATTGTATGTCTTCTGGTCCAAAGAAATCCACAAAAAGTTTAATTGCTTCGGACTTCGTTTGGTATTGATTTCCTGCGATGTAAAAAACATGCAAAAAACAGCAACTGGCACTTGGCACTATGTCAATAGGTTAGTACCAAAAAATGATATAAAATGACTACAAAATGATTGTAAAACATCGAAGAATTATAATATAACAGCATGGAACAATAAAAAATTATAAATACGTTGGAGATGTATCAACCCATATTGGCTCCTACATATTCTACGAAGATCTTTATCGGTCGAACTGTTATGACAACATACGTAATTCCCTTTGTCCATTGGTATGTTACTTGCCTAAGATTCAATCGTCAGTGCATACCTAGTTCAATCTCGTTATCGGCAAGTCCCTTTACTCGTTCTGTAATACATCACCTTGTGACTAACTCCTTAGGCATTTGCTTGCAAGCTTATGATGTGTATTACCGAGAGGGCCCAAAGATACCTCTCTGATACTCTGAGTGACAAATCCTAATCTCGATCTATGCCAAACCAACAAACACCTTCAGAGATACCTGTAGAGCATCTTTATGATCACCCAGTTACGTTGTGATGTTTGATAGAACACAAGGTATTCCTCCGGTATCCAGGAGTTGCATAATCTCATAGTCGAAGGAATATGTATTTGACATGAAGAAAGCAATAGCAATAAACTGAATGATCGTTATGGTAAGCTAATGGATGGGTCTTGTCCATCACATCATTCTCCTAATGATGTGATCCCGTTATCGAATGACAACACATGTCTATGGTTAGGAAACCTTAACCATCTTTGATCAATGAGCTAGTCTAGTAGAGGCTTACTAGGGACAAGGTATTTGTTTATGTATTCACACATGTATTTAAGTTTCCGATCAATACAATTCTGGCATGAATAATAAACCTTTATCATGAATAAGGAAATATAATATAATATAACAACTTTATTATTGCCTCTAGGGCATATTTCCTTCAGCGGGCATTGATACGTCTCCAACGTATCTATAATTTTTTATTGTTACATGCTATATTATATTCTGTTTTGGACATTATTGGGCTTTATTATACACTTTTATATTATTTTTGGGACTAACCTATTAACCGGAGGCCCAACCCAGAATTGTTGTTTTTTTGCCTATTTTAGGGTTTCACAGAAAAAGAATATCAAACGGAGTCCAAACGGAATGAAACCTTCGGGAACATGATTTTCGGAACGAACATGATCCAGAGGACTTGGACCCTACGTCAAGACATCAACCAGGAGGACACGAGGTAGGGGGCGCGCCTACCCCCCTGGGCGCGCCCTCCACCCTCGTGGGCCCCTGTTGCTCCACCGACGTACTCCTTCCTCCTATATATACCTATGTACCCCCAAACTACCAGATACAGAGCCAAAACCCTAATTCCACCACCATAACTTTCTGTATCCACGAGATCCCATCTTGGGCCTGTTCCGGAGCTCCGCCAGAGGGGGCATCGATCACGGAGGGCTTCTACATCAACACCACAACCCTTCCAATGAAGTGTGAGTAGTTTACCTCAGACCTACGGGTCCATAGTTATTAGCTAGATGGCTTCTTCTCTCTTTTTGGATCTCAATACAAAGTTCTCCCCCTCTCTTGTGGAGATCTATTCGATGTAATCTTCTTTTGCGGTGTGTTTGTTGAGATCGATGAATTGTGGGTTTATGATCAAGTTTATCTATGAACAATATTTAAATCTTCTCTGAATTCTTTTATGTATGATTGGTTATCTTTGCAAGTCTCTTCGAATTATCAGTTTGGTTTGGCCTACTAGATTGATCTTTCTTGCAATGGGAGAAGTGCTTAGCTTTGGGTTCAATCTTGCGGTGTCCTTTCCCAGTGACAGTAGGGGCAGCAAGGCACGTATTGTATTGTTGCCATCGAGGAAAACAAGATGGGGTTTTCATCATATTGCATGAGTTTATCCCTCTACATCATGTCATCTTGCTTAAAGCGTTACTCTGTTCTCTTGAACTTAATACTCTAGATGCATGCTGGATAGCGGTCGATGTGTGGAGTAATAGTAGTAGATGCAGGCAGGAGTCGGTCTACTTGTCTCGGACGTGATGCCTATATACATGATCATACCTAGATATTCTCATAATTATGCTCAATTATGTCAATTGCTCAACAGTAATTTGTTTACCCGCCGTGAATACTTATGCTCTCGAGAGAAGCCACTAGTGAAACCTATGGCCCCCGGGTCTATCTTCCATCATATTAATCTTCCAATACTTAGTTATTTTTATTGCCTTTTATTTTACTTTGCATGTTTATCATAAAAATACCAAAAAATATTATCTTATCATATCTATCAGATCTCACTCTCGTAAGTGACTGTGTAGGGATTGACAACCCCTTATCGCGTTGGTTGCGAGTATTTATTTGTTTGTGTAGGTATGAGGGACTCGTGCGTGGCCTCCTACTGGATTGATACCTTGGTTCTCAAAACTGATGGAAATACTTATGCTACTTTGTTGCACCACCCTTTCCTCTTCAAGGGAAAACCAACGCAAGTGCTCAAGAGGTAGCAAGAAGGATTTCTGGCGCCGTTGCCGAGGAGGTCTACGCAAAAGTCAACATACCAAGTACCCATCACAACCCTTATCTCCCGCATTACATTATTTGCCATTTGCCTCTTGTTTTCCTCTTCCCCACTTCACCCTTGCCGTTTTATTCACCCTCTCTCTTTATCCTCCCTCTCTTTCTCTATTTGCCTCTTTTTGCATGTTCCTCGTTTGCTTGTGTGTTGGATTGCTTGCTTGTCACGATGGCTCAAGATAACACTAAATTGTGTGAGTTTACCAATACCAACAACAATGATTTTATTAGCACTCCGATTGCTCCTCTTACCAATGCTGAATCTTGTGAAATTAATGCTGCCTTGCTGAATCTTGTCATGAAAGATCCGTTTTCCGGGCCTTCCTAGTGAAGATGCCGCTACCCATCTAAATAGCTTCGTTGATTTGTGTGATTTGCAAAAGAAGAAAGGTGTGGATAATCATATTGTTAAATTTAAGCTATTTCCTTTTTCGCTTAGAGATCGTGCTAAAGCTTGGTTTTCATCTTTGCCTAAAAATAGTATTGATTCGTGGAATAAGTGCAAAGATGCTTTTATCTCTAAGTATTTTCCTCCCGCCAAGACCATCTCTCTTAGAAACAATATTATGAATTTTAAGCAACTTGATCATGAACATGTTGCACAAGCTTGGGAGAGGATGAAATTAATGATACGTAATTTCCCTACGCATGGTTTGAATTTGTGGATGATTATACAGAATTTTTATGCCGGATTGAATTTTGCTTCTGGAAATCTTTTAGATTCGACCGCGGGAGGCACTTTTATGGAAATCACTTTAGGAGAAGCTACTAAACTCCTAGATAATATTATGGTTAATTATTCTCAATGGCACACTAAAAGATCTACTAATAAGAAAGTGCATGCGATAGAAGAAATTAATGTTTTGAGTGGAAAGATGGATGAACTTATGAAATTATTTGCTAATAAAAGTGTTTCTTCTGATCCTAATGATATGCCTTTGTCTACTTCGATTGAGAATAATAACGAATCTATGGATGTGAATTTTGTTGGAAGGAATAATTTTGGTAACAATGCATATAGAGGAAACTTTAACCCTAGGCCGTATCCTAGTAATTCCTCTAATAACTATGGTAATTCCTACAACAATTCTTATGGAAATTATAATAAGATGCCCTCTGATTTTGAATCTAATATTAAAGAATTTATGACTTCGCAAAAGAATTTCAATGCTTTGATTGAAGAAAAATTGCTTAAGATTGATGAGTTGGCTAGGAACGTTGATAGAATTTCTCTTGATGTTGATTCTTTGAAACTTAGATCTATTCCACCTAAGCATGATATCAATGAGTCTCTCAAAGCCATGAGAATTTCCATTGATGAGTGCAAATAAAGAACCGCTAGGATGCGTGCTAAGAAAGATTGCTTTATAAAAGTGTGTTCTTCTAGTTTCCATGATAATAAAGATGAAGATCTAAAAGTTATTGATGTGTCCCCTATTAAATCTTTGTTTTGCAATATTAATCTTGATAATGATGGGACTGAATATGATCCACCTTTACCTAGACGGCGTTCTAAAATTTCGGAGTCTTTAGATCTTGATGCTAAAATTGTTAAAAGTGGGATTGAAGAAGTCAAAACTTTAAATATTGATGAACCCACTATTTTGGATTTCAAGGAATTTAATTATGACAATTTCTCTTTGGTAGATTGTATTTCCTTGTTGCAATCCGTGCTAAATTCTCCTCATGCTTATAGTCAAAATAAAGCTTTTACTAAACATATCGTTGATGCTTTGATGTAATCTTATGAAGAAAAACTTGAGTTGGAAGTTTCTATCCCTAGAAAAATTTATGATGAGTGGGAACATACTATTAAAATTAAAATTAAATATCATGAATGCTATGCTTTGTGTGATTTGGGTGCTAGTGTTCCCACGATTCCAAAGACTTTGTGTGATTTGTTAGGTTTCCGTGATTTTGATGATTGCTCTTTAAACTTGCACCTTGCGGATTCCACTATTAAGAAACCTGTAGGAAGAATTAATGATGTTCTTATTGTTGCAAATAGGAATTATGTGCCCGTAGATTTTATTGTTCTTGGCATAGATTGCAATCCTTCATGTCCTATTATTCTTGGTAGACCGTTCTGTTGGGGATATTACTGCTGGGCGTAAACCGGCCTATCTGGGCCGGGTCAACTTCATCAGTAGTTCAAGAGTGCTAAAGCCCAGGAAGACAGATGAGGGCTTAAGGCCCGTAGTCGGTTTAAGACTTGTAGCTGTAAACCGGTATTTGTGTATAAACTTGTATTGTAAGTTAGGAATAAGGAGAGACCAACCCGGATACGAATATCGACCGGTGTTGGGACTCTGTGAATCGACGGGCGTCACCCGTGTATATAAGGGGACGACCCGGCGGCGGTTCAAGGAGGACAGACAACAACTCGAGACATAGGCGAAGCTTGTTTTCTCCCTAGTCATCGAAACCCCATCAATTCCATCACAACTAGACGTAGGCTTTTACCTTCATCGAAGGGGCCGAACTAGTATAAACTCTCTTGCGTCCCTGTGTCCGCTTTAACCCCTTCAAGCTAACCCGTCGCGATGGCTCCATGACTAAGTCCTTTCTCTAGGACATCTGCCGTGACAAAACCACGACAGTTGGCGCCCACCGTGGGGCTATCGCACGATGGTTTCAGGTTCTTGGAGGGCCGCTTTAAAGGACTCGAGGGCTACGTTGTAGGCCGGATGACTAAGAGTCGTCGCGGCAAGCTCTACATCGACGACGCAGGCTGGGGCCCCGAGGCCGGCTCAGTTGAGTACAGGTACCGGGTCCCCTTTGGTGGCATTCACGTTTTCATTGGCAAGATCGGTGAACCGGGACCTGAGCCGGACATCTGCACCGACCTCGTCGAGACGGCTCAGCGTGCGCGATCCGCCTGGGTTAAACCGGCCATAAAGCGTGCCTTCGTGGGAGTCATCCATGGAGGAAGTTATGAGGATGTATCGGAATCTCGTGGCGAGACTGTCGTTTGTTTCGATGACGAGTCATCGACCGGAGAAACCGAATCTCTTTATCAGCTACAAGACGGCCGGATTGGGGGCTGTTCCGATGGCGACAGTATTTCGGACCCCTCTGATCTGCCCAACCGGGTTGGAATATTCATGGCCGGCACACAAGAAGTGCTTCATTCTTCGACCGCTACGGCAACAACCTCCGGTTCAGCAGCGGCGACGGCTGCCGGGGCAGGAGGCCCTGTGCGCCCGCCGGCTCAAGTTCTATCAGAGCTCTTTGATGCATTGGTTGTGTAAGTGCATCTAGTGCCACCCCTAGTTGGTTTTGGAGTATTGACGACAAACCTAGTTGAGGGACTAATGTGTTTGTGAGAATTGCAGGATAACACAGGTAGAAGTCCCTCATTGATTCGGTTTTACTACCAGAGATGACCCCTAAAAATGTATGAAGACATTGAAGCCAAAGGTGGTATATGAAGATATTCACATTGAAGACTATGACAAAAGAAGACACGTTATGAAGCCTATGGAGCTCGAAGACTTAGGTCTTTCGTAGTTCTTTTTCTTTTGTGTTGAGTCATAGGAACAACCGTACTGTTAAGTGGGGTCCAGGAGAACCAGTCAGAATGACTGAAGTGATGCCTAATCCAAAAATCTATGTCTTCGAGTGAAGACAATGAGAGCGAATCTTGTCCAGAGCCAGACAAGTTAGCTTTGCTTGTAGCCCAAGTAAAGTTGCCATGAGAGTTTGAAATCTGACCGTTGAGACACGTGTCAGTTCCTTAGTGACCCAGGGTCATTTCGGACAAATCAGGTCGGGTTGCCAAGTTGCTATAAATAGCCCACCCCCACAACCATAAACGGTTGGCTGCTCAGATTTCAGTGCACGGCTTTTGTCGTTTGAGAGCAACCCACCTCGAAGCCTTTGAGAGAAAATTCCTAGTGAGGAGAAAAGCCCTAAACACCCAGAGCCAGAGTAAATTGGGCATCACTTAAGTCTTCTTGTCTGTGTGATCTGAACACTTATTACACTTGAGGACTGTGAATCCTCCAGACGGTTAGGCGTCGCGTTCAGAGCATCCAAGAGACATTGTGGATTGCCAGTGAACGAAGTTTGTGAAGGTTTGGGAGTCTACCTTGAAGACTTACCAGAGTGATTGGGCGAGGACTAAGTGACCTTAGCTCAAGGAGAATACGGTGAGGACTTGGTGTCCTGGACTGTGTGTTCAGGACTGGGTGTCCGGGACTGTGTGTCCTAAGGTTTAAATACCTAGCCGCTCCAACCAGACGTACAGTTGTCACAGCAACTGGAACTGGTCCAACATATCATTGTCTTCAACGAGTCACTGGTTTCATCTTCACTTCCTTTTCTTACTGTTACACATTGTGAAGCCATTGCATGCTTGCTTTATCTTTTGTCTTCACAACGTGAATGTATGATCTGTTTGGCTTCATAACTTCTTCCTACCTGATCCTTATTACACTGCAGTTGTTTGTCATTGTGCTTTCACTCTATTGAATACATGACCATGGCTGGCCTAGTGTAATCTAACTTCCGCCGCATAGTAATAGGCATAATCTTCGCTGTTTGTCTTCATAACTCTCACGTTTTGAAGACTTTCATAAAAATCGCCTATTCACCCCCCTCTAGTCGATATAACACACTTTCAATTGGTATCAGAGCTTGGTGCTCCCTTGTTCTTTGTGATTCGGTTTAACCACCTAGAGTTTTAGCTATGTCGACTGCAGGGATAATCAAAGTCTCCGTTGCGTGCCCCGTCTTCGATGGAACTGAATATCCCTACTGGAAGAATAAGATGCGCATGCATCTTGAAGCCATTGACGTCGACCTATGGTATGTCGTTGAGAACGGCGTTCCCAAGGCTGGAGAAGGTGTCACTGCTGCTGATGTCAAGAAGTTCACTCAACTGGACTCTACTGCCAAAAATATCATCTGTGGTCATCTGACAAAAGGACAGTATGGCCGTGTGAGTGCCTTGAAGACATCCAAGTTGGTATGGGACTGGCTCTCCAAGGTCAATGAAGGCATCTCAACCCAGAGAGATCAAAGAATCAGTGTTCTTCGCAACCTCTTCAACCGCTTCAAGCGAAATGACAATAAGAATGTCCAGCACACATTTGACCGGCTCACTGACATCACAAATGAGCTTCAAGCCCTCGGCGCCACTGAGATCACCAAACATGAAGTCGTCAAGACGCTGCTGAGATCACTTGATAGTTCGTTTGACATCCTAGCCCTGATGATTCAAGAACGTCCTGATTTCAAGACACTCGATCCGTCTGACATACTTGAGAGGCTCAACACACATGAGTTTCAGCTTTCTGAGAAAAGAGATATCTACGGTCCAAACTATGGGCGAACTCGTGCCTAGAAGGCAAAAGCTGTTTCCTCATCTGAAGAAGAATCTGACAGCAGTTCTGATGATCCTGAAGACATTGGAAGGGAACTTGCAATGCTAGTGAAGAAGTTCCAAAAATTCACCAAGAAGAAAGGCTTCAGAAAATCTTCACGATCAAGCTCAAGGAATGATGAAGCTTCTGCTCATGACTACAAGAAGAAAACATGTCACAAGTGCAAGAAAACTGGACACTTCATCTCTGAGTGTCCACAGTGGGACAATGAGAACAGAAGGAAGAAGAAGAGCAAGGAATATGATTCTAACGACAAGAAGAAGAAGAAATACTCAAAGTCTTCTTCCAAGTCTTCCTCAAAGTCTTCATCACACAAGAAGAGCTCATCTGGCAAAGCACGTGCGTTTGTTGGCAAGGAAATGGATTCAGAGGAGGAGTCCGCTTCTGAGGAGGCAGAGGTGGAGTCTGAGGAGGAGTCTGATTCTGGCATTGCGAGTCTGGCTACAACATACGTCGCCAAGTCCATCTTCAACACTGAAGACAATGACTTCGTCACCGACACCGATGCAAATGACAAGAGCGACTCCACTCCTACCTATTGCTTCATGGCACGCGGTGCCAAGGTAAACACACGCACTACTCGCTATCAAACATCTAGTGATGATGACTCTGACTGTGATTCAAAACCCAGCTACAAAACACTTGCTAAAATTGCAACTGAACAACAGAAAGCTATGGAACATATTCAAAAACTGTTAGACAGAAGCGATGATCTGTTGGGTGCTGAAATGACTCGATCTGAATCCTTAATTGAAGACATAAAAAATCTTCACGTTAAGTATCAGGAACTTGAAGATCGTCTTGATACTCTCTCAACAATTCATGAAAAGCTTTCCTATGATTATCTTCAAAGGAAGCAAGAACTTGAGAAGTTGAGAGCGGCTCATGAAGATCTTCAAAAGGAAAACGAGTCACTTCGCGCCAAACAGATCAGTTCCGCTCAGGAAGGATTTGAACCACCATGTCTTAAATGCATTGAGCGTGATAATGCTACTTCTGTTGCTGAATGTTCCACTGCTACTGCTGTTGCAATATCTTCAACTGTTGATGTGGTAACTAACCCCTCTGCTGAGGATACCACTGCTATTGCTGATGAGAATTCTAGGTTGAAGACATTGCTTGAAACAGGGATGTACAAAAGTCTTAAAGGACATCAGACATTATGTGATGTCCTCAAGAAGCAGATTCTGAACCGAAACCCTAGGAAAGAGGGTGTTGGGTTCATAAGGAAAATAAATGTAGATGGCTCTTACTGGAAACCTGAGCAGTACCCCAAAACCACATGGGTTGCTACAAAGGAAACTTCAGCAGATCCATCCAATTTATCTGGCTTCACATGTGCTAACCCCACTATCATTGATGAATCCTTTGATGCAAACTATAAACTGTTTAAGAATCAGAATGGTGAAGTGTTTGCCAGGTACATTGGTACTAACTGCAGGAATGGACCGCCTATGAAGAAGATCTGGGTTCCGAAAAAGTGTCTGGAAAATCTTCCTGTGAATGTCTTCATGACACCTCACTTGAAGAAGACAAACCTCAGACCAAAGGCTTCATACGGTCCAAAGGCTTCATACAATCAGAGGACTCACCTGAGTCACACTAACGCAAATGTTTTGCAGGGAAACCATACTCAGGCATATGAATATGAGAGCGGTTCATCGAACCGTCATGTTCATATGACCAAAAATTATTCTACTTATTCCTATGAGTATTATTGTCCACCTGCAAGACTGTTTGCTAAGGCTTCAAAGCCAAAATTCTCAGATGCTACACTTAGACTTATTGCTTCTAAGCCACCCTTGAAGATGTGGGTGGTTAAGAAAGCTTAACTCTCTTTTGCAGGGAAAGGTCTCCAGCAGAAAAACAAAATCTTCTGACGCTATTGTTGGGGACCTTAAAAATCTTGTAGGGCACAAGATAAAATGCCCGAATGGCATCATTATGTACTTCGTTCCAGAATCGCATGATACTCTTCCTATTAGTCCTAATCTGGATCTAAGTTTTCATAACCCACTGGTTCGTCAAATGTTTTTGCTTCACAATTCTCTTCGTGAAGCCTATCCCCCTAACTGCACTGTAGGGTACGACACCAGCGCCTTCAAAGTCTTCAGAATGGATTATTGACAGTGGGTGTACAAATCACATGACTGGCAAAAGAAGCCTTCTTATGGACTCAACCTTACGTCCATCCGACAAGAGCCACATCACATTTGCTGACACTGGTAAAAGTAAGGTATTGGGTCTAGGTAGAGTTGCAATCTCAAAGGATCAACACATGGATAAAGTCATGCTTGTTGAATCCCTTGGCTTCAACTTAATGTCTGTCTCAATGCTTTGCGATTTGAACATGATCGTAATGTTTGGAAAATATCGTTGCCTAGTACTAATGGAATCTGACAAGTCCCTAGTGTTTGAAGGGTATCGGAAAGATGATTTGTATGTGGTAGATTTCTCGGCAGGGCCACAACTTGCAGTATGTCTTCTTGCAAAAGCTTCAGAATGCTGGCTTTGGCATCGGAGGCTTGGGCATGCTGGCATGAGGAACCTCCACACCCTTGCGAAGAAGAAGCATGTCATAGGCATCGAGGGCGTCAAGTTCAAGAAAGATCACTTATGCGGTGCCTGTGAAGCAGGGAAGATGACAAGGGCAAAACATCCTTCGAAGACAATCATGACTACTACACAACCCTTCGAACTGCTCCACATGGATCTTTTCGGTCCCACTCACTACTCAACTTTTACTACTACTGCTTGTCTCTATGGCTTTGTCATTGTTGATGATTACTCTAGATATACTTGGGTGCACATAATCCTTTATAAGACTGAAGTGCAGGATGTCTTCAGACGATTCGCCAATCGAGCTATGAACAATTTTGGCGCCAAGATAAAGCACATCAGAAGTGACAATGGCACTGAATTCAAGAACACTGGCCTTGATACATATCTTGATACCTTGGGCATCACACATGAATTCTCAGCTCCGTACACGCCACAGCAGAATGGCATCGTCGAACGCAAGAACAGAACACTCATTGAGATGGCCAGAACGATACTAGATGAATACAAGACTCCAAGAAAATTCTGGACTGAAGCTATTGATACTGCATGTCATACAATCAATTGTGTTTATCTTCACAAGCTTCTGAACAAGACATCTTATGAACTCCTAACTGGCAAGAAGCCAAATGTCAGTTACTTCAGAGTATTTGGCTCAAGGTGCTGGATCAAGGACCCACACTACACCTCAAAGTTTGCACCAAAAGCACATGAGGGCTTTATGCTTGGATATGGAAAGGATTCACACTCCTGCAGAGTCTTCAACCTCTTTCATTACAAAGTTGTTGAAACAGTGGATGTGCGGTTCAATGAGACAAATGGTTCACAAAGAGAGCAACTGCCAAATGTGCTAGATGAAGTTCCAGCTAGTGAATCAATCAAGCTTATGGGAACTGGAGAGATTATACCTTCTGAAGCTCATCCTGAAGAAGAACTTATCATCTCAGCACCTGATCAACATGAAAACAATGCTCAGCCTGAAGACATTCCTCCCAACAACGACACAGATCAGCAAGAGCAAAGTCTTCGCCCTGTACATCCTTGTGTTGCCAATGAAGTGCAGATTGACAGAATAATTGACAGCATCAATGCACCTGGTCCACTCACTCATTCAAGGGCAACTCAGCTAGCAAATTTCTGTGGGCACTTCGCATTCGTCTCAATATCAGAACCCAAGAAAGTTGATAAAGCCTTCATGGAACCTGAATGGATTCAAGCTATGCAAGAAGAGCTTCAACAGTTTGAGCTGAATAATGTATGGGAACTGGTTAAGCGTCCTGATCCACAGAAGCACAACATAATAGGCACCAAATGGATATACCGCAACAAACAAGATGAGCATGATCAAGTTGTCATAAACAAAGCTCGTCTCGTTGCTCAAGGATATACTCAAGTGGAGGGCATTGACTTCGATGAAACATATGCTCCTGTGGCTAGGCTTGAAGCCATACGCATACTGCTGGCCTATGCAAATCATCATAACATACTTCTATATCAAATGGATGTGAAAAGTGCCTTTCTCAATGGCAAGATTGAAGAAGAAGTGTATGTTGCACAACTACCTGGCTTTGAAAATCCAAAACATGCTGACATGGTATACAAGCTCAACAAGGCACTGTATGGCCTCAAACAAGCCCCTAGGGCCTAGTATGACACACTCAAATACTTCCTAAAGAGCAAAGGCTTCATACCTGGTTCCCTGGATCCCACTCTTTTCACGAAGACATATGATAGTGAACTGTTTGTGTGCCAAATATATGTGGATGACATTATCTTCGGCTGCACCAATCAGAAGTACAGTGAAGAGTTTGGATATATGATGCAAGAGCAATATCAGATGTCCATGATGGGGGAGCTGAAGTTCTTCCTTGGTCTTCAAATACGACAACAACGCAATGGCATCTTCATATCTCAAGAGAAGTATCTCAAAGATTGCCTGAAGAAGTTCGGTATGCAAGACTGCAAAGGCTTCACAACACCAATGCCAGCCAAACATCATCTAGGTCCTGACGACAATGGTAAAGAGTTCGATCAAAAGGTATACCGCTCCATGATTGGTTCTTTGCTTTATTTATGTGCATCTAGGCCAGATATTATGCTTAGTGTTTGCATGTGTGCTCGATTTCAAGCGGCACCAAAGGAGTCGCATCACTTAGCTGTGAAGCGAATTCTCCGATATTTCGCTCACACCCCAACTCTAGGATTATGGTATCCAAAGGGCTCGGAGTTTGATTTGGTTGGATTTTCGGATGCTGATTATGCTGGTGACAAAGTTGATCGCAAGTCTACATCAGGCACATGTCATTTTCTGGGACGATCACTTGTATGTTGGTCTTCAAAGAAGCAGAACTGTGTATCTCTCTCCACTGCTGAATCTGAATACATTGCTGCTGGATCTTGCTGCACTCAGCTTCTGTGGATGAAGCAAACACTCAAGGACTATGGCATTCATCTGAAGCAAGTGCCACTTTACAGCGACAACGAAAGCGCCATCAAGATTGCCAACAACCCAGTTCAGCACTCGAAGACAAAGCACATTGAAATTCGTCATCACTTTCTCAGAGATCATGTTGTGAAGGAAGACATTGATATCATACACGTCAACACTGAAGAGCAATTGGCAGATATCTTTACCAAGCCCTTGGATGAGAAGAGATTTTGCAAGTTACGGTGTGAGCTAAATATCTTGGAATCCTCAAATGTCCTATGATCAGGCACACATCCTAACACTTATGCATATTGATGACTTAGATGTGCAACACACAAAGTAAAGTATATCTTCATTCAATGAAGACATACATTCTAAGTGTGAATACATTAATGTGGAATTTGACTTCGGAGCGCCACGATAATTGTGCGCCGTGTCTGGGTCTAATACTTCCTATACGGTGGGTAACGCCACCACCAAACGTTCTATTTTGAGGTGTTTCACTCATGGCGTTACCTTGCAATATCTTCACATTTGGTTGTCTTCACATTTGGTTTGGCTTCGAACATGTCTTCATGATTATCTTCACTACGTTGATTGTATAGATATATATATATGCTAGTGTTCTGTCCTCTACAGCATTCACTTATAGCTATGTCTTCGTGTTGAATCTTTTGAACTAAGTGAATGTGATCGGACCCCAAACTTCTCTATGCTTTCTATCTCAAACTCTATCTCTCTAAGTCATATGCATTCTATTGAAACTGTCGAATGTCTTCACTGCGTCCTTGTCAGCAGAAGATAAAGAGACAACCATAAAGTCCGTTTTCAATGCTCATTCCTCCACATAAAATCCGGAGAAGTAGGAACGACCGCCCGACAATCCAGGCGTGCGTGGGATGTGGAACTGCCCCCAAAATACCGCATGATGGCCACGTACTACTCAAATGCGAATCGCCAGGGGCACCTGAGTAATAGCGCAGTGCCACCCCTGCGCCTATAAGTTCACACTTACCGCGGTCATTATCTCCTTCTTCCACCCTCGCACGAACCCTAGCGCCACCGCTAGCTCTCGACGACGCCGGCGACGAAGCGCTTCGCTGCCGCAACCTCTCCGACGCCGTCTTCACGCCGACTGCGGACATCGTCCTCTCCGCCGTCGCCGTAGGTGTCTTCCATCGCCAAGTTAGGGCACGGAGGACTAAACTGCTCAGCATCATCTCCCACTTCCGTCTAGCAGTTCCAAGTGTGGTAAATAAAACTTCTTTTTACAGCCTCTTTTGATCTCATGGTTCTGTCACTTTCTACCGTAAGAAGTTTCTCTTCACATAAGATAGATCTCTCAATCTGCATCTCATAACATGCCTAGTATATTCACTTGTGCTTCATGAAGTAGTTAGATTCCTCACTTGTACTGATCTGTGGGTTCGTACAAATCTGGAACCAACTTCTTATCTATGAGTGAATGTCTTCGCACGATGAGGTCAATGTCTTCTAAACTGATTAATCTTCAAAAACTTCTGAGAATGCATATGACCTCTTCCCCTTCCCTCGCACCTTAATGCTGTCACAGGTACATGTCCGTGGGAGAATCCTTCGGTTCTCATAGTCTGCATTCATTTGCAAAATTCCTACATCATTACATAAACTCTCCTGAAGCCAGTTCCTGTTGGTCCAGTAAAAGAAAGCCTTTGAAGCCTTTGAAAGTTTTGAAGCCTTTCAAGTTAAAGTTTATGGCTTCAGAAGCAGCAGCAAGGAAGGGGGGCAGACAGAGACGTGAAGGAACTTCCAAAGATCTGCCTGAAGACCTGGCAGAAATGTATAAAACAGATCCTGAAGAGAACTATGGGCAGCACAAGACTCGAATCCAATGGATTCGACGCTATTGGGCAGAACAATGGTTCAAATACCGCTTCTTCACCGAGGAGTATGTCGAGAAAAGTGCCATCAGAAGACCATGGGGGCGCATCCGTTTCAAGAATCTCTTACCCAGGACCAGAGATGAAGCCATTGCTCAAGGCTTCTACCCATGCATGGTCCGAGGACCACAGCCTGATGATGCGCATCCGTCGTCACTCCTCTGGTGTCGTGACGACAATCTGTTCAAGCGCAACTACCAGTTTGCTCAACAATCTGCGAAGCTGAACAAGAAGAAATTTGGGTTAGACTTCAACCCTGGCCCCTTCGCACCAAGGGCAGATGGCACACGCTACGTAGAACCCAATGTCATCGGTCCGTTTGCCAACCTTGAGGGCCTTATCACTCACATCTTAGTCCAAGGGACTGCCGTGAATGACCCTCCAGCTGATTCTGAGTCTGATGAAGCTCCTGCTGTGCCGAAGCCAAAGCAGTCAAAGAAGCCAAAAGCTTCAAAGCCAGCCCCTGCCTCAAAAATCTCAAGGGCGAAGCCATTGAAAACTGCACCTCCTGAAGTCAGTGTGCAGTCTGAAGACGTATCCCGCGTCTCCAAGCCCCAGAAAGAAAAGGAGCCCCAGCAACAAACCGGCAACGAGCTCACTGCTGCTGCCATTCTGCGCAGCGAAGCCATTGATCTATCTAGCGATGAAGATCTTGGAGATGACGCTCTAGAGCAGCTTATAAAAAGCAAAGAAGAAGCTGAAATCTTCAACAATTTGCCTCTCTTTGATGTCGCCATCATCCACAACTTCATCGACGAATGGTTCGCCTCCCCAGACATAAGCTTCGAAGATCTGCAGCTGCCTGTCGGCCTCAGCGTCGCCTTCCAAGGAGCAATTGCTTCAGAACTTGCCATTGCTCAGCGCATAGTTGAGCTGAAGCAGAAAATTGATCATGAAAAGGCTCAGTTCAAGAAGCACATGGCCAGGCTCAGCGTGCAGGAAGTAAAGAGCTTCAAAACCATGTTGCATGAGCTCAAGGAAAATTTCTTGAAGAAGCGTGCTGAAGCTCAGGGCTCGCGTGAGCGGATGAAGTCTCTGGCAGAACGATGTGTGCAGGCCTACAATGAGGCCGAGAAGCGCAAGGCACTTGGGCGTCCTGGCATCGACCCCAAGATGGCCGCGAAGAAGAAGAAGCAGCCTACTGTGAATGAACCAGAGGCACCAAGACAAGAAGCTATTCCGATTGTCTTCCCAACCGCCACGACTGGCTCGAAGCCAAAGAGCCGGTCAACCGCTTCGGAGCTTAAGAAGACACGAAATGCAGAGGCTGAAGCTAGGAAGAGGAAACACTCTGAAGCCTCTCCTTCTGACCCCACCAAGAAGAAGCGCAAGATCAAGAAAGCTCGGGCTGCTCCCATAGAGCCCTTGATGGTTGAACCCCTCTCTATCATTCACCCCAACGCAGAACGTCAGCTGACAGTTCATGAGCCTGCTCCCACAGAGGCTCCTGAAGCTGAAGACATTCCAGAAGCCGACCCCATCGCTGTTGAAGACATTGGTCACCAGGACAATGTACAAGATGGTGCAGCCCTTCCTTAGCTTGAAACAAGCGAACTCATCAGCATTGGTCGTCCTCTGACGCCAATGGCACAAGATGAGTCATGGGCGGATCGCCCTCAGGAGGAAGAAGACTTTGAGGCCCAGCCCACTCCAACCCCACAAGCGTCGTCTGCGTTCCGTAGGCTTCGCAAAGGTCCAAGGCCTCAAGTCCATACTAAAGAAATTCCGGCTGCATCAGCCGAAGACAATGAAGAAGCACCACAAGAACCCACTCCCCCACTACATCAAGATGTAGTTCTCCAGGAGAACGTGCCTGAGGTTGTCCCTCCAACTACACAAGCGGAGGAAGAAAATGTTGAGGCTGCCACCACAAACACTGAAGCCAATGTGGAGCCCACCCCACCAAATGCTTCAGCAGACAGCGAAGCTACTGAGCCAGACACTTCTGTTCCTGAGTCTGCTGCAGGTCCTCAATTTGATTACCATGTTGAACACAGGCCTCATGTTCAGAAGCCAGTCCCAAGGCTGCCAAGGTTCCCAGGTCCTGCATCAGCACCTGACTCCTTTGATATTAATAGCTTCAAGGCAGACAATACATTTTTCAACAGCTCTAAGAACCCCTATTCAAGGGAAAGGATTGTATCAGATAGGTTCTGGAGCTATCCTCGGCGCAGCTACTACTCAAGCATCCTATACAACCAAGGTCGCATCTTCCCGCACAAGCGCCTTGAGGTTGAAGCCATTGCTGGTCTGCCCTGTCTTGAGGAAGCTTTGGATTGCTTTAGGCAAGTGGGTCTGCTGCCGTTTGTCATTGATGAAGAGCACTGGAATGAAGAGCTTCTGCTTCAATTCTATGCCACCCTCCATATAAAAGGATACAACAGAGATCCGAAGACTTGGGTCCTGGAGTGGATGACCGGCAATGTCCATCATGAAGCCAATGCATTTGATATCATTGAGCTCACCGGCCTGCCCACTCCTGGCGAATTCTTCGAGGAAGGCTGTCAACTACATTCTGAAGCTATTGAGATCATATTCCAGAGGCCTGAACCAAATATGAGTCAGATGCTCTCAATGATGAAGCCATTGCCTCAGGATGCACCCTATCCAACTATGTTCTTCGTTGAAGACCTTGAGTACCTGCCCAGGACCATATATCACATCATTCGGCGGACTCTTTGGCCCATTAAGGGACACTCTCCACATGCCAAGATTGAGGGTGCAATGAAGACTCTCATATTCTATATCCTGCATGGCAAATGCTTCAACGCACAGGATCTCTTCATACGCCAACTTGCAGCGTCAGGCTCAGAATTATTTGGTTTGAAGTTCTATGCTCCTTGGGTGATGAGGCTGATCAAACTGCACTCTGCGATCTTGTATCAGCCCTCAGCCCGAAACCATCGGATCTTCTTGCCAGATGTGGATACCTCTGCTGAAGTCATATATCCTGAACCTGCCCAGCAACCTTTAAATCTTCAGAATGCAGAACACCAGAGCTTCACGCAGAACGTTGAAGGTGTTGAAGCCATATCCAGGGTGTATCCGTTGGTTGGCACTACACGTGCGCCACACCCAGCATCTACTGAAGCCACAGACAGCACAAATGCTCAAAGACCCAAGAAGCGCGCTTGTACCCTCACTGACCGAGAGCTTCTTGTGGCCCTTCACCAAAAACAAGATAGGCATCACGACTGGCTAAAGCGTCAAATGAAAAGCCTCTTGGTGGATGTCAATCGTCTTCGAAACCTTGCCACCAAGAATGCCTTCGTTACACATGAAACCTGCCGTCGTACATGGAAAGGGCTCTCAATGATATGTACTAAAGCTGAACTTGAAGAGGATGGCTTCACTGAGCGCTTCAAGTTTGACACCACACCCCCCAGAAGGGTTGTGATGCGCAACACACCATCACTTGAAGACTCTGAGTTTTCTTCATCTGATGCCACAGTTACTGCAAGGATCATTGATGAAGACGACGATGCTACATCAGCGCCACCTGCTTCAGCACCGCCAAGCTCGTCTGCACCGCCAAACACCTCCAATGACCCTGCTGCTCCTGGAAACGAGTAGATACCCTATGTCTTCAAACCTTTTTAGTCCTTGCTGACAAAAGGGGGAGAAGCATATGGGTTGATAGTCTTCAAGCGGGTCCATATGGGCGGATGCTTTAAGTTTTGATATATTTTGCTTCGTGCTTACAACTCTCGTTTTTTGCTTCATTTGGTTCTTTGAGTTGTAACACTAAAACTCGATGGTCGTCTGCTACCTGTTTGCCACCCTGTTTTGCGAAGATAAATTCCGCATGTGCGACGATAAATTCCGCACTTATCTCATTCCGCAGACGTCCATTTTCCATTATGCATGTCATTATCTTCATATACTTTCACATGCATAGTGGATTGTCCTCATAAGCTGAAGCGAATCTCCACAAGTACAACCTGCCATGTGCATTTGCATTCCAAAATCAAATTAACTTATATGCACATCTTCAGGGGGAGCCCTTGCAACTTATGAAGACAATTCCCTATCCTTTACAAATTTCACACAATATATTCCCCGTTGAAAACTTCAACTAGTTTGTCATCAATCACCAAAAAGGGGGAGATTGTAAGTGCATCTAGTGCCACCCCTAGTTGGTTTTGGAGTATTGACGACAAACCTAGTTGAGGGACTAATGTGTTTGTGAGAATTGCAGGATAACACAGGTAGAAGTCCCTCATTGATTCGGTTTTACTACCAGAGATGACCCCTAAAAATGTATGAAGACATTGAAGCCAAAGGTGGTATATGAAGATATTCACATTGAAGACTATGACAAAAGAAGACACGTTATGAAGCCTATGGAGCTCGAAGACTTAGGTCTTTCGTAGTTCTTTTTCTTTTGTGTTGAGTCATAGGAACAACCGTACTGTTAAGTGGGGTCCAGGAGAACCAGTCAGAATGACTGAAGTGATGCCTAATCCAAAAATCTATGTCTTCGAGTGAAGACAATGAGAGCGAATCTTGTCCAGAGCCGGACAAGTCAGCTTTGCTTGTAGCCCAAGTAAAGTTGCCATGAGAGTTTGAAATCTGACCGTTGAGACACATGTCAGTTCCTTAGTAACCCAGGGTCATTTCGGACAAATCAGGTCGGGTTGCCAAGTGGCTATAAATAGCCCACCCCCACAACCATAAACGGTTGGCTGCTCAGATTTCAGTGCACGGCTTTTATCGTTTGAGAGCAACCCACCTCGAAGCCTTTGAGAGAAAATTCCTAGTGAGGAGAAAATCCCTAACCACCCAGAGCCAGAGTAAATTGGGCATCACTTAAGTCTTCTTGTCTGTGTGATCTGAACACTTATTACACTTGAGGACTGTGAATCCTCCAGACGGTTAGGCGTCGCGTTCAGAGCATCCAAGAGACATTGTGGATTGCCAGTGAACGAAGTTTGTGAAGGTTTGGGAGTCTACCTTAAAGACTTGCCAGAGTGATTGGGCGAGGACTAAGTGACCTTAGCTCAAGGAGAATACGGTGAGGACTTGGTGTCCTGGACTGTGTGTTCAGGACTGGGTGTCCAGGACTGTGTGTCCTAAGGTTTAAATACCTAGCCGCTCCAACCAGACGTACAGTTGTCACAGCAACTGGAACTGGTCCAACATATCATTGTCTTCAACGAGTCACTGGTTTCATCTTCACTTCCTTTTCTTACTGTTACACATTGTGAAGCCATTGCATGCTTGCTTTATCTTTTGTCTTCACAACGTGAATGTATGATCTGTTTGGCTTCATAACTTCTTCCTACCTGATCCTTATTACACTGCAATTGTTTGTCATTGTGCTTTCACTCTATTGAATACATGACCATGGCTGGCCTAGTGTAATCTAACTTCCGCTGCATAGTAATAGGCATAATCTTCGCTGTTTGTCTTCATAACTCTCACGTTTTGAAGACTTTCATAAAAATCGCCTATTCACCCCCCTCTAGTCGATATAACGCACTTTCAGGCTGTGCTTATGGCGGAAGCTAATCCGGCGGATCAGGACGTCCACAACGCGGAGATTGCAAAGATAAAGGAACAGATCACCCTACAAGCTCGGCCCCGAAGAGTTGAAGGAGTTGAAGAAACAACTCGATGAGCAAGAAAGATTGGGTCTCATCCGGCCTAGTACTTCTCCGTGGGGTTGTGGTGTTCTTTTTGTGAAGAAGAAGGATGGATCGAGTCGACTTTGTGTTGATTACCGTCCAGTGAACAAGAAGACCATCAAGAACAAATACCCACTTCCCAACATCAATGAGCTGTTCGAACAACTCAAGGGTGCTCAAGTATTCTCCAAGCTTGATCTCCGTATGGGTTATCACCAGATTCGCATTCGTGAAGAAGATATTCCCAAGACAGCATTCAGAACAAGCTTTGGTTCATATGAATACACTGTCATGTCTTTTGGCCTCGCCAACGCTCCTCCGACGTTCTCTCGCATGATGAACTTCATCTTCAACGCCTACACCAATGACTTCGTTTTGTTCTATCTCGATGACATTCTGGTTTTCTCGAAGAACAAGGAAGATCATGCCAAGCATTTGCGTTTGGTTCTCGATAAGCTCAGGGAATATCAGTTCTATGCCAAGTTCTCCAAGTGTGAATTTTGGCTCGATGAGGTTCTTTATCTTGGCCATATCATCTCTGCCAAGGGCATTTCCGTGAATCCCGAGAAGGTTTCCGCAATTGTGAATTGGGAACCTCCTCAGAACGTGAAGCAACTTCGCAGTTTCCTCGGTCTCACAAGCTATTGCAGAAGATTCGTCGAAAACTTTTCCAAAATTGCGAAGCCTCTCTCAAATCTTCTTCAGAAGCACGTCAAGTACGTTTGGTCTCCGGAGTGTGATATGGCTTTCAACACTTTGAAAGAGAAGTTGATCACTGCTCCAGTTCTGACTCCACCTGATGAATCCAAGCCGTACGAGGTCTTTTGTGATGCCTCTCTCCAAGGTCTTGGCGCAGTATTGATGCAAGAGAAGAAAGTTGTTGCTTATACCTCTCGCCAGTTGAAGCCTAATGAGAAGAACTACCCCACTCATGATCTCGAGTTGGCGGCAGTTGTACACGCTTTGTTGACTTGGAGACATCTTCTATTGGGAAGAAAAGTGGACATTTTCACTGATCACAAGAGTCTCAAGTACATCTTCACTCAGCCTAATCTCAACCTAAGGCAAACTCGATGGGTCGAAATGATTCAAGAGTATAATCCGAGTATTGAGTATACTCCAGGCAAGGCCAATGTGATTGCTGACGCTTTGAGCAGAAAGGCCTATTGCAACAGTCTGATTCTCAAGCCTTATCAACCCAAGCTTTGTGAAGCTTTCCGCAAACTGAATCTGCAAGTTGTTCCTCAAGGTTTCCTCGCCAACCTTCAAGTCTCTCCTACCTTAGAAGACCAGATTCGCCAAGCACAGCTTCTTGACGCTATGGTGAAAAAGGTGAAGATTGGGATTGCCAAGAGTCAGTCCAAGTACAAGTGCTACCGACTTGATGACAAGGACACTCTCTTCTTCGAGGATCGTATTGTTGTGCCCAAAGGTGAACTTCGTAAAGTGATCATGAACGAGGCTCACAACTCTCTCCTCTCCATCCACCCTGGTAGTACGAAGATGTATCAGGATCTCAAGCAAGCTTATTGGTGGACTCGAATGAAGCGCGAGATAGCTCAATTCGTGAATGAATGTGATGTCTGTAGAAGAGTGAAGGCAGAACACCAAAGGCCAGCTGGTCTCCTCCAACCTCTTGCCATTCCAGAATGGAAGTTTGACCACATTGAAATGGACTTCGTGACTGGGTTTCCAAAGTCCAAGCGTGGCAATGATGCTATATTTGTTGTCATCGACAAGCTCACCAAAGTGGCTCATTTTCTGCCTATCAAAGAGTCGATCACTGCAGCTCAATTGGCGGAACTCTATACCTCTCGCATTGTCTCTCTGCACGGTATTCCTCAAGTGATCTCTTCAGACCGTGGCAGTATCTTTACCTCGAAGTTTTGGGATTCTTTTCAGAAGGCCATGGGCACCAACATCCGCTTCAGCACAGCTTTCCATCCTCAAACGAGCGGTCAAGTCGAGCGTGTCAATCAGATTCTTGAAGATATGCTCAGGGCTTGTGTGATCTCCTTCGGCATGAAGTGGGAGGATTGTCTTCCTTATGCTGAATTCTCCTATAACAACAGTTTTCAAGCAAGTTCGGGCAAGGCCCCTTTTGAAATTCTGTATGGCAGGAAGTGCCGCACCCCTCTCAACTGGGCTGAAACCGGTGAACGTCAGCTGCTGGGCAATGACTTAATCACAGAAGCAGAAGAAATGTGCAAAGTCATTCGTGATAACCTCAAAGCAGCCAATCCCGCCAGAAGAGCTACTATGATAGTAAGCACCGTGATTTGGCTTTCGAGATCGGAGATCATGTTTACCTCCGCGTCTCTCCTATGAAAGGTACTCGTCGCTTCGGTATCAAAGGGAAGCTTGCCCCTAGATACGTGGGACCTTTCAAGATTGCTAGCAAGAGAGGCGACCTCGCCTATCAGCTCGAGCTTCCTTCAAACTTTGCCAATGTTCATGATGTGTTCCATGTCTCCCAACTCCGAAAGTGCTTCAAGACTCCTGACCGCACAGTCAACTTCGAGGACATTGAGCTCCAAGAAGATCTTTCTTATCGTGAGCACCCAGTTGCTATTCTTGAAGAGACTGAACGCAAGACTCGCAACAAGTCAATCAAATTTCTCAAAGTCAAGTGGTCTCACCATTCCGACCGTGAAGCTACCTGGGAACGCGAGGATCACCTCCGTTCTGAGTACCCAGAGTTCTTCAGTCCTAGATCTCGGGACGAGATCTTTTCGTAGTGGTGGAGTGTTGTAACACCCCGGATGTAACTTTCCATATTTGTATCCAACTCTTGCCGTTTCCGGTGTTAAGTTATATTTATTTCTCGGGTTCGGGTCTTTGTCTCCGTGTGTTGTTTTATTTTTCATGCATCTCATATCATGGCATATCGTGCATTGCATTTGCATACATGTTCATCTCATGCATCCGAGCATTTTCCCCGTTGTCCGTTTTGCATTCCGGCGCTTCGTTCTCCTCCGGTGGCCATTTCTAGCTTTCTTTCGTGTGTGGGGATTAAACATTTCCGGATTGGACCGAGACTTGCCATGCGACCTTGGTTTACTACCGGTAGACCGCCTGTCAAGTTTCGTGTCATTTGGACTTCGTTTGATACTCCTACGGTTAACCGAGGGACCGAAAAGGCCTCGTGTGTGTTGCAGCCTAACACCCCTCCAATTTGGCCCAAAACCCACCAAACTCTGCTCCATGTCCTAGAGCGTTCGATCACGATCGCGTGGCCGAAAACCGCACCTCATTCGGACTCTCCTAGCTCCACTTATGTCTATAAATAGCCCCCTCCAAATTCGGATCTTCTTCCCCGTCCAAACCCTAGTCTAAAAAAAAACATCTTCCTCCACCGCGCCGACGGACGTGTCCGCCCCCGGCCGGACAACGTCCACCGCCGCCCGCCTCAGCCAGCCGGGTCGCGCCACGTGGCGCCAGACCACATCGCCGACCGCGCCGCCAGCCCGCGGGCCCACGCGGGGCCCTCCCCGGCCCGCCAGACGCCGCCGCCCCCTCGCCCGGGTCGGTGCCCTCCTTCCCCGAGCCCGGCCGAGCGCCGCCGCCGCTGTGGGTGCTCGCCGCCGCCGGCCCCGCCCACCGGAGCGCCCTGCCGCCCCGTCCAGCAACTCCGGTGGCCGGAGCCACTACGCCGCCGCCCCCGCTCTCCGATGCCGCCTCCGCCCCTCGTCGCCCCGGCGCCCGACGCCGCCGTCCCTCTTCCTCCGGCGAGCCGCGACGAGCTCCGGCGACGCCCCTTTGCTACAGTGTTCCGGCGCGCCTCGGGTTCCGTGCGGTTCCAGATCTCAGATCCAAACCCCCCCCCCCCCCCCCCCCCCCCCCCCCCCGTTGACTTTTGTCCAGAAACCCTAGTTTTTTATGCAATGTTTGACTGCCCGTAACTTTGCATCCGTAGCTTTGATTTGGGCATATAATATATCAAAATCTTCGTCTCGACATGTACATCATTTCATTCCATTGCACCATTTGCATTTGATGTCATCTTGTTGCCCAAAATGCTGTTAGAAGGAGGCTTCGTGAGTTAAATTGCAGATCCGTTAGTTCATCATGCACTTTTGTCATTTTTGCCATGTTTAATTCGTGCGTGATATGCCTGTGCCCCTTTGGGATGAATTGTTAGAATTTTGTCTTCTTTCCAGAGGTGCCACCCATGCATTTTTAGGATGTGTGTGTTGTCTTGTGCAAGCTTGCGAAGAGAGGTACCTGAGATTGCTGATTTCAGGGACTTTTGAGGATGTGTGTGTTGTCTTGTGCAAGTCTGGGATATTTTAGTTCATGATGCTATATGTCCAGCTTGTTTCCTAGTGATCCGTGCCTCTTTTGAGGATGATCAGTAAGGGAGTTTTGATATTTATGTTATGCTCTATCCATCCATGTCTTTGTTTGCATATGTGGAGTGCTCTAGATTGACTCAATCGAGCTCAACTTTTGCTTCGTTGTTAATCTGGGCAGATCGTCAACTTGTTTGCGATTTTGCCGATGCTACCGTTAGTGTTCCATGCATGCTATGCCTTTGTTCCTGCCATGTGTAGCTAGCATATTGTGTCTTATTTCTAGATATATGCTTGCCTTGCCATGACTTGCACCGTAGTGAGTGCATCGAGCTCGTTTACATGCCTTCGTGAGTTATAATTTCAGCATGTCTCAGTTTTCACTAAGTCTGAAAACTGATTGTGTTCGAGCCATGTTCGTGAGCTCGGTAGGGTATTTTGTGAACCTTTTTGGCCCAAGGTCACTTTGGGTGTTTTGTTAAGATTGTTGAGTAGCTCCATGCCATATTCTTACTTGTCATGTTCAGGTTTTGTATCATGTTGTTTTGCTGCTCCGAAGAGAGCATCGTGATCTGAAATTTCAGGCTAGTGTTAATTTCACTAAGTCTGGAATCTGTTTTGCTTATTCATTTTTGCCATGCTTGTTTGAACCTCTTAATGGATGAATTTGCCTATGGCTCAGTGCTAGTGTTTTGTTAAGAATCTTGTGTACATCACTGCCATGTATTTTGTTTTCATGTTTGGTGGCTGTAGCATGTTCATTTCGTTGCGTTTAGATGCCTACTTGCTGTAAAACGCAGACCGGTGTCATATCTTAAAACGCTTGCCATTTCCAAACCGTAGCTCCGATTCCAATGATCTTTATATCGTTTTCAAGCGATTTCATCCCCTCTATCCAGTGGCACCCTTGTAATTCCAAGTTGAGGCCAGGTTCATGCATTTCCTGTCATATCTTGCATTTTGCATCCCGCATCGCATCCCGCATAGCATATCATCATTTCATCATATTGCTTGGTCTTGCACGTGGTTGATTGTATCCTTGTTGCTTGTTTGTCTTGTTGGGTAGAGACGGGAGACGAGTCCGCTACCGAGGAGCCCGTTGAGTTTGCTTGTGAGGATCCAGTCAACTCTGACAACTGTGCAGGCAAGATGATCATACCCTCGAAATCACTACTATCTTTGCTATGCTAGTTTGCTCGCTCTTGCTATGCCAATGCTACGATGCCTACCTTTTGCTTGTCAGCCTCCCAATTGCATGATTGAACCTCTAACCTACCATTGTCCTAGCAAACCGTTGATTGGCTATGTTACCGCTTTGCTCAGCCCCCTCTTATCGCGTTGCTAGTTGCAGGTGAAGATTGGAGCCGTTCCTATTGGAACATCTTTTATTTGCTTGTTGGGATATCACTATATTGCTATGTTATCTTAATGCATCTATATACTTGGTAAAGGGTGGAAGGCTCGGCCTCTCGCCTAGTGTTTTGTTCCACTCTTGCCGCCCTAGTTTCCGTCATATCGGTGTTATGTTCCCGGATTATGCGTTCCTTACGCGGTTGGGTTATTATGGGAACCCCTTGATATTTCGCCTTGATTGAAGCTTTTCCAGCAATGCCCAACCTTGGTTTTACCATTTGCCACCTAGCCTTTTCTTTCCCTTGGGTTCTGCAGACTCAAAGGTCATCGTATTTTAGCCCCCCCCACGGGCCAGTGCTCCCTCTGAGTGTTGGTCCGAACTGAGCTGCCTGCGGGGCCACCTCGGGGAAACTTGAGGGTTGGTTTTACTCGTAGCTAGTCTCATCTGAGTGTGCCCTGAGAAAGAGATATGTGCAGCTCCTATCAGGATTTGTCGGCACATTCGGGCGGTGTTGCTGGTCTTGTTTTAACCTGTCGAATTGTCTTGTTGTACCGGGTTACCGAGTCTGATCGGTGTGTCTCGGGTGGAGGTCTTTTCCTTCGTTGACCGTGAGAGCTTGTCATGGGCTAAGTTGGGACACCCCTGCAGGGATTGAACTTTCGAAAGCCGTGCCCGCGGTTATGGGCAGATGGGAATTTGTTAATGTCCGGTTGTAGATAACTTAAACCTTTATTAATTAAAATGAATCAACTGCGTGTGTTGCCGTGATGGCCTCTTCTCGGCGGAGTCCGGGAAGTGGACACGGTGTTGGAGTAATGCTTGCGCAGGTTGTTCCTCTAGATTCTCGCTCGCGCCTTGCCTCCTCTTCTCGCTCTCTTTTGCGTATAAGTTAGCCACCACATATGCTAGTCGCTTGCTGCAGCTCCACATACTTGCCTTATCCTTCCTATAAGCTTAAATAGTCTTGATCGCGTGGGTGTGAGATTGCTGAGTCCCCGTGGCTCACAGATACTACAACTCCAGATGCAGGTCCAGGTGATTCCGCTCCAGGTGACGAGTACGAGCTCAAGTGGGAGTTCGACGAGGACTCTCAGCGTTATTATGTTTCCTTTCCCGACGATCAGTAGTGGTGCCTAGTTGGGGTTATCGATTCAGGGCCTTGTCGCATGTTGGGGGTCTTTTCTATTTTGGCGCCGTAGTCGGGCCATGAGTGATTTGTATGATGGATGTTATTTATGTACTTTGATGTGACGTGGCGAGTGTAAGCCAACTATGTATCTCCCCTTTATTATGTATTACATGGGATGTTTGTGATGATTTCCTAACTTGCGACATTGCTTTCAATGCGGTTATGTCTCTAAGTCGTGCCTCGACACGTGGGAGCTATAGCTGTATCGAGGGCGTTACAGGATCAACCTCCAGAGACATGGGTGGAGAGCTATGAGATGGCCATGGAGATGCTTGATGTGGATGACGCGGCGTGTGCAAAATACTTCACCATGATGCTTGAAGGAACGGCCCGTACTTGGTTAAAAAGCTTGCCGGCTAATTCTATCAGTTCATGGGCCCAATTACGAGCCCGGTTTATCAGCAATTTCAAGGATACATGTAAACAGCCTATGTCGATAGTGGACTTAGCTGCCTGCGTCCAGGAGGAAGGAGAATCAACGACTCATTGGGTGCGCCGGGTTTCACAAGTGTTGCACTCATCAGACCTCATCAACGCTGACACCGCAGTATTAACCCTAGAAGGCAACTGCCGGTTTGGGCCCCTAAAGCTGAAGTTGGGACGGATGAAGCGTCATTGCACTGACATGGGGACCCTCATGGCCGCTTTGGTGAAATATGTTGATTTTGATAGTACCAAGGATCCCAAATCTGATGATGACAAGACAGGGAAGGGAAAGAGGAACAACAACTCCAAAGGTCAGCAGCATCACTGGACAGGCAATGGTGGTGGAGGCAAGCATAAAGCGGATGGTAACATGGACTTTGTGGCTAATACCAACACGCAGGACAATGGCCAGCGACGCAAGGGTAAACCGAAAAATCGCAATGGGGCACCCAACCCTAACCCGAACCGCCTAAACTATCTGCTAAGCCAGCCCTGTCCAAGACATGGGACGAAGGAGGCGCCAACAAACGACCTTTGGAAGGATTGCTTCATTATGCAGGAGTTCAAGAATTCTAATGCTTTCCGGTATGATCACGGCTCCGGTGGTGGCTCAGGATCCGGGCCGGGTTACGGTGGAGGAAATTCCGGTTTAGGATTTAATGGTAATCCGGGCGGGCATAATGGTCAAAATAGTCAGAACAACCAGGGTGGTTACAACCAACAGCAGCAACAGTCAGGTTACCAGAGCAACCCAAAGCAGTTGAGTAGTGGGCAGTACTATGTCTTCACCACTAGCTTGGACAAGCGAGACCGGAAGGTTCAGAGGCGGGCGGTCAACTCTGTTGAACCGGCCATACCCCATTATCTACGTTGGTCTGAACAACCAATCATATGGAGCAGAGGGGATCACCCTCCCCAGGTTGATAATCCGGGTCAGTTGGCTCTGGTGGGGGCACCTCAGGTGGGAGGTTACAAGTTCACCAAGGTGCTCATGGATGGAGGGAGCAGCATTAATATCTTGTACTATGAGACCTCCGTCATATGGGACTAACAGATAAAAATCTCAAACCGTCTAATACGGTGTTCCACGGTGTAGTACCTGGCAGATCAGCATATCCTGTTGGTAAGATAGCTCTGGAAGTGGCCTTTGGGGATGATCATGATTCCAGGTCGGAGACATTGACGTTTGAAGTGGTGAAAATCCAAAGTCCATATCACGCCCTGTTTGGGCGACCGGCCTACGTCAAGTTTATGGCACGGCCCTGTTATGTGTATTTGCAGCTCAAGATGCCGGGTCACAAGGGGACAATAACGGTTCACGGAAGCCGCAAAATCGCTTTGGAGTGCAAGGAAGGAGATGTAGCCTATGCAGAGTTGGTTTGTGCCACCGAGGAGCTGAAGTATTATAAGGACAATGTTGATCCGGCGGACATGACTCCATTAAAGAAGCCAACTACGGAGCATGATCCGGCCCTGAAGTTCAAATCGGCAGCAGAAACTAAGCTTGTTGACTTTGTACCGGGCGATTCGTCCAAGCAGTTCAGCATCAGTGCTAATTTGGATCCGAAATAGGAAAGCGCGCTCATCGAGTTCATCCATGAGAATCGGGACATTTTTGCATGGAAGCCCTCTGACATGCCAGGTGTACCGAGGCAACTCGCTGAGCACACCCTCAATGTGGATCCTAAATACAAACCGGTGAAACAGTTCCTCCGCCGGTTTAACGAAGAAAGACGCAAGGCAATTGTAGAAGAGGTAGCCAGGCTCTTAGTAGCTGGCTTTATTGTTGAAGTTCTTCACCCTGAGTGGCTTGCCAATCCGGTGCTGGTCCTTAAGAAAAACGGCACCTGGCGCATATGTGTGGATTACACAGATCTTAATAAAGCTTGTCCTGCAGATCCTTTTGCCCTCCCCCGTATTGATCAAAGTATTGATGCTACAGCGGGTTGTGAGCGTTTAAGTTTTTTGGATGCATATTCTGGCTATCATCAGATCAAAATGGTAGTTAAGGACCAGGAGAAGACGGCATTCATAACTCCCTTTGGAGCCTTCTGCTATGTGTCTATGCCCTTCGGGCTCAAGAGTGCCCAGGCAACTTATCAACGTTGTGTGCAAAATTGTCTACACAAACAGATTGGCCGTAATGTACATGCTTACATGGATGATATCGTGGTTAAATCCAGGGAGAAGGAGACTCTGATTGGTGATTTGAAGGAAACCTTTGATAACCTGAGGAGATACAAGATGATGCTTAATACGGACAAGTGCGTCTTTGGTGTACCAGCGGGCAAGTTATTGGGCTTTCTGGTGTCCAATAGGGGAATTGAGGCTAATCCGGAGAAGATCACAGCCATCACCTCCCTGGCTAAACCGAAGTGTATCAATGATGTTCAACGCCTGGCAGGATGGATTGCCGCGTTAAGCCGGTTTATTAGTCGTCTTGGTGAGAAGGCAATCCCTTTGTATCAGATGTTGAAGAAGACGAATCAGTTTGTCTGGAGTTCTGCTGCTGATGAAGCGTTTGAGGACTTAAAGCGGCAATTGGCCAATCCGCATGTGCTCGCCGCTCCCATTGACAAGGAGCCGTTACTGCTATATGTTGCTGCTAATGCTCGGGCGGTCAGCGTGGCTATTGTGGTGGAGCGAAAGGAGGCAGGTAAGGAGCATCCGGTTCAACGTCCAATCTATTATATCAGTGAGGTACTCATTGAGTCCAAGCAAAGGTATCCGCATTGGCAGAAGCTGGTGTATGGAGTTTTTATGGCAAGACGGAAGCTTAAACAATACTTCCAAGGGCATCCAATTACGGTGGTCAGTTCTGCTCCTTTGGGGGATATCATCCAGAACTGGGAAGCAACTGGCCGGATTGCCAAGTGGGCTATAGAGCTTGGGCCGCACGATTTGAAGTATGTGCCTCGGACGGCGGTTAAGTCTCAAGCACTTGTTGATTTTATCAATGATTGGACGGAAATGCAAGCACCTGAAGAAAAGCCGGATCACACATATTGGACCATCCATTTTGATGGATCCAGGCAATTGGAAGGCTCGGGGGCTGGAGTCGTATTAACTTCCCCACGAGGTGATAAGTTTTGTTACGTTCTCCGTTTAATGTTCCCTTGTACTAACAATGCAGCTGAGTATGAAGCCTTGCTCCATGGTCTCTGGATGGCTAAGGAGATGAATCTAAGTCGAGTTAAGTGTTTCGGTGACTCGGACCTCGTGGCTCAGCAAGTGTCCAACACTTGGGACTCCAAGGACCCACTCATGGCAGCATATCGTCGTGAGGTGGATATTGTTGCAGGTCATTTTAAAGGCTATCAGGTGGACCACGTGGACCGGCGGAAAAATGAAGCGGCGGACGCTTTAAGCCGGCTGGGCTCTCAGCGCAAACCGGTCCCGCCCAATGTTTTTCTGGATGTGCTGCACAACCCGTCGGTCAAGATCCCTGGTGAAGCGGATTTGGCTATTCCTGATCCGGAGGCTCAATTGGTGGCAGCTCTTCATGTTATTCCGGATTGGACGCTTCCTTACCTGGCGTACAAGAACCGGGGCGAGTTACCAGAGGATGAGACTCTGGCCCGACAGATAATCCGGCGATCCAAGTCCATGACTATATCAACGGCGAGTTGCATCATTGCAGTGTGTCAGGAGCATTTCAACGCTGTGTGTCTCCTGAAGAAGGCCGTGAAATTTTGCGTGAGATCCACGAAGGAGATTGTGGTCACCACGCCGGTTCAAAATCTCTGGTGGCTAAAGCGTTTCGCCATGGCTTCTATTGGTTAACTGCTCATGCTGATGCGGAGGATCTGGTCAGATGATGTGATGGTTGCCAAAAGTTTTCAAGACGTGCTCATGTACCGGCTCAAGAATTGAGAATGATTCCAATTACTTGAACGTTTGCGACTTGGGGGCTGGATATGGTTGGGCCTTTCAAAAGGTCCAAAGATAAGAAGACCCACCTCCTGGTGGCGGTTGACAAGTTTACAAAGTGGGTGGAGGCAGAACCTGTTAGCAAGTGTGATGCGGCCATGGCGGTTCAGTTCATTAAAAAGTGATTTTCCGGTTTGGCTTTCCACACGGTATCATCACAGATAATGGTACCAATTTGTCCAAAGGTGCCATGAGGGAGTTCTGCGAACGGGAGCACATCCGGCTCGATGTTTCATCAGTGGCACACCCACAGTCCAATGGTCAAGCGGAAAGAGCTAATCAAGAAATCTTGAGAGGCATCAAGCCCTGGCTCATGGTTCCTTTGTAGAGAACGCCGGGTTGTTGGGTAGAAGAATTACCATCTGTGTTATGGAGCATCAATACAACACCCAACAGATCAACAGGATACACACCGTTTTTCATGGTTTATGGAGCGGAGGCGGTTCTCCCCAGTGATAACCGTCATGATTCACCTCGTGTGACGGCTTATATTGAAGCGGACAACGAGACAGCACGGCAAGATGCTTTGGACCGGTTGGATGAAGAGCGTGACATAGCAGCCGCCCGATCGGCGATTTACCAACAGGATCTTCGTCGTTATCACAGTCGCCGAGTCAGAACCAGAACCTTTCAGGAAGGAGATTTGGTGCTTCGGCTCATCCAAGATCAGACTGATATGCATAAGCTATCCCCACCTTGGGAGGGGCCTTTCATGATCAGCAAGAATCTGCACAACGGGTCATACTATCTGATCGATATTCGAGAACATAAGGACTCACGTACATCAGGAGAGGAGACCAACAGGCCGTGGAACATAGCTCATCTTCGGCCTTACTATACCTGAGCCATTGGCTCTACTTATGTACATATTACGACGATGTATATATTATGATTAAATATAATAAACCGGAACCTCAGCTAAAGCGGGGTATCTGTTCTTTTACATCATGTGTGGTTACACGGAGTTGTTCTAAAGCGGCCTCCGGTTTACCCCTTGAGTTAGCTTTTTAAAAGCATCATGTTATATCACTTGGGGGTTTGGTCGTGTCCAAACCAATACCATACCTCTTGATAGGCGAGAGCCACCAGATCACTTGGGGACTTGGTCACGTCTGAACCACTCATGCCTCTTGATCGGCCTAAGGCCACAGAATCACTTGGGGGCTTGGTCGAACCCGAACCATTGCCATGCCACTTGATCGGCATAAATGCCACGGTTTCATTTGGGGACCTGGCTGACTAGAACCATAGTTACACCTATCGGGAGCTTGGTCGTGTTCGGCCATGGTAACGCCATCTGATCAGCTCAAATAAACCTTTTTTGCAAAGGTTTTGTCATTGCATTTGCTTCACACTTTTCTTTGCAAGATACTTCTTTCTTTTTATTGCGTTCTTTAAACCGACAAAGTTTTCAACCGGTTCATACTGTCAATTGAAGGAACACGGTTCACTTCAATCCGGAGACTATTTGCCCGGTTTGATCTTTTTTGTTAACATCCTCTTATGGAGTAACACGGGTTTATTATAACCCGGTACAGTTTACATGGTAAACCGGCGTCATATATATATGGGAGCTGATATCTCCTCCAACAGTGTGGGTTTATAAAACTCCGCTTCAAGATTGGCCGAGCCAACTTCACGTTCAATGATGGCAGGTATTATGTATCTCAAAAATTTGGTCATATACTTAAAAAATCGGATGTTTTGATTTCATGTATGCAGACATCATATTCCGCCTGACGGCACAACCGCGGTGGCACTTGAAGATTTTTTTATTGCAGAAAGTACTTTGGCAAGTTCATCACCCAAAGGAAGAGCAAATTATGCACGAAGGCATATCAACATCAAAAGTATCAGCTAGCCTATTACAAGGCAACACAGTGCCCACAATAAGATCATTGTTTATTTTTTTGCAAAGGAGAAGCAGTTTTAAACCGGCTTCCGGTTCAAGCTTGGTCACCAGCCTGGCCTGATGGTTGTGGGTCATCCTGCGCCGCTTCAGCTCAGTTTCTCTACCCAGCGGCTGGAAATCAACAGTTGTCCAGTCGATTCCCTTTAATGCTTGAAAAACAGCTTCATCATGGATCAGCAATGACGGGTCAATATCGGGAGCGTAGGTATGCTTACGGATTGGAGGGATAAGATTTTTTGATTCATGAATTGGTGCAGCTATTCGCTTGTTCTGCTTGTCATATTGGGCTTGATAATGAGACAAGTCTGCTTCTTCAGCCAATTGACAAGCTAGCGGACACACCTCCCGGTTTATTGCTCGCAGATCCGCTTCACCAAACTCTGACCCGTCTTCCTTCAAGCTGGGATAGCCCTGAGCCGCTTCAATAGGATCAAAATCCGACACCCAGGCTTTGGCCCGGATTAAGGCATTGATCACACCGGTTCGAGCAGCAGATTTCTTCAGCTCTTCAACCCGGGCAGGAAGCACCGACAGTTTCATCAGAGTGTGTTGGATCAAAGTGGGCGCCAGTTTGTTATGGGATGCGGTACAGATGATCTGCTATGCACCAGTGTACAGTTGTTCGACCAACGTATAGGCGGCTTTCAATTTCTTCCGCACATCTGACCCCAAGTGACCAATGTGTGTCCCTGAAATATCGTAAAGGGTTAAACCGGCAGCTCTGTAAGAAGGCCGAGTCAATTCAGAAGTCAAACTGGCTTACCAAAGATAGCAGTGGTCATGGCATGCACGTGTCGCTTTATGCTGGTCAGTTCATCCGCCACCGGTTTTAGTGCAGCCTCGGCATCCTCTGCTCGTTTGATTAAAGCGGACTTTTCAGTGGCCCAATCTGCCCGCTTCTTCTTGAAGCTCTCCTTAAGCTGTTCCATGGCGCTTAAAGCGCTGGCTAATTCCTCTTTTGCTTTGGAGGTTTCAGCTTGTTGGGTTTTCAGGTTTTCTTGGAGATCGGCGACTTGGCTTTCTTTCGTATTCAGCTCAGCCTGCATGCAGACAGTTATATGCTTCAACAAAACGGTACAAGGATTGAAGTACCAACCACATAACAAGTTATGCACTTGGCACTTGGGGGCTAATGCATATTCGATCTTCATCTTTCAATTGCTTACAAAGTCCCAAGATCAATACAAGTATTCAACTTGGCACTTGGGGGCTAATGGCTATTTGCTCGTATATCTTTTGATGCGGCAATCTCAATTACTTAAAGTACCGGTTTAACTACATTAAGTTGAACCGGCCCTTGGGGGCTACATCAGCAAATTTCAAAGCATTAAGATTTATATTAGTAAGTCCCGGTTTGAAAGAAGATTACAAACCGGCCCTTGGGGGCTAGGAGAGTCAGCAAGAATTAAAGCATACAAGCAGGAAAGAGCATATGGAAGTTACCTCATATTTATCTTTCATAATATTAACCGGCTTCATAGTCACGACTGGTATACAGCCGGTTCAGGTAGCCGGAATGGATATCTTGGGCGTTCAGAGCAGCGTAAGTCGCCAGATCAGCATTCCACTTGCCTTTGCCAAAGGCAGCAAATTCTTCCTTGGCAGAATGCTTGGACAAAGCAACAGGATTGCTTGGCTCAGTATGGCCAGTGCCAGTAATGACAACCTCATCGTCCTTGGTATCGCTGGTTTGCACTGGGGCTGTTGGCTTGTCAGTAGGCTTTGCTGGACCAGTGGATTTCTCAATCCGGATGGAGCTTGTGGGTTGATTGACAGGACCTGAGGCATCAGTAGGTCTCTCTTCAGCAATAAGATCGTCGTCTTGCTGCGGTGGATCATTGGGTATATCCTCAGGAATAGCCGTTTCAAGATCTGGTGTCTTGCCCGGTTCAAGGACGGCATCTTCTTCGGCCGCTTTGTCTAGGCGAGCCTTCTTGCTTGGCCTAGGTTTGGCCCTGAAAGGAATAACAAAATCAAATACAGCATATGTTCTAAGGTGATATGCTGCAAATGTTATGATAAGTATAGCTTACCCAAGCACCGTTTTGAGCGGTGGCAGCTGAGTAGCCGATGATTCGCCAGAAAATGAGTGGGAAGTAACCTGGTAATCGGAGTCAGATGAATTAAGAGGTTGACGAAAGCAGCCCGCTTTAGGACAAGCACTGACAAGCAAATTGGAGACCTCTGAACGGCGTTTCCGAACCGGACTGTTCGGTAAACCGGCGGAGGTAACTACCTGGCCGCTGTGCCGGGTTGTGCGACGAGCTTCGTGCTGTTGGGTCTTCATAAGAAATTTGGGATCCAAATAAGCAAGAGGATGAGAAAATTTAACTTTCTGATTTGCCTGACGGATTTTTAGTGAAGGCAAAGGTTCTGAATCGGAAGAGAGAATAATTACCTCTGCAGCATCAGCGTGGCTGGCTTCGGCATCATCCTGACAAATATCATCATCAATAAGACGCATGAAAAATAAGCCAAGTGAGTCAAGTTCTACCTCAAGGTCCGGATTATCCACATCATCATCAGGGGCCGGATTAGAGGATGCAGTGGTTCTTTTCCTGTGGGCAGTCTTCTTCACAACTTTAGTCTTTTGCCGGGTTGCTCTTTCCATCTTGTCTGGTTTTTCTGGTTTCTCCTGCGGCAGTTTCTTGCTCCAAAACGGATCATTGCCCTGATTACACAGACACTGATATTAAACAATGACCAGATATATCAATAACAGATTCAGCAAAAAGAAAAATCAAAGTCTTACAGCTGGCGGTTTGTTGGTGGCACAGAAGGGAAGCAGGCCGTTTTTAGCACAGATGTGTTCCGGTTCATTCAGCATCTTATTCACAGCCTCTGTGATTTCTTCATCGGTGAGCTGGATTTTGGAATGTCGCAGTGGGTCATCAACACTGCCAGTGTACTCGCACATCAAACCGGAGCGCTGACTAAGGGGCAGTATGCTCCATGATATCCAACAGCGAGCGAGATCAACCCCTGTTAAACCGTTGGCCATAAAGGCTCTGAGCTTCGACAGTTGAGGAGCATATTTGCTTCTCTCCTGGGCAGTCAATCTTTGCGGAAAAAGGTGTGTATTGCTGAGCCACTCCGGACGAAAGCCAGGCAAGGGATTCTCACCGGCAGGGGAGGTGTCTTTGCAATAGAACCATGTCTGATTCCACTCTTTGGGGTGGCTGTGCAGTTTGGCGTGAGGGTATGTGACCTCTTTCCTTTTCTGGATCGCCACGCCACCCAACTCCGTATTGGAGCCGTCAGTAAACTCAGTACGGCGGTTTAGATGGAAAAGGTCTCTGAACAATTCCACTGTGGACTCCTCTTGAAAGAACGCCTCACAGAGCACTTGGAAGTGACACATATTTGTAACAGAGTTGGGGCCAGTGTCTTGTGGATGGAGTTGGAAATTGGCTAAAACATCCCGGTAAAATTTAGAACCGGGCGGCTTAAAGCCCCGGGCTAAGTGATCTACGAAAACAACGACCTCTCCTTCTTGAGGTGTGGGGGGACATTCTTTGCCAGGAGCCCTCCAATGGATGGTATCTTTGCTGCCTAAAGCGCCGATTAGGACTAAATCGTCCAGCTGAGCCTCTGTGACGCAAGAAGGAACCCAATTGCACTCATATACTTGCTTGGCCATGATGAAATCTACAAGGTAGAAGATCCCGGTTCAAAAATGCATTGATCAAGGTACATTGGTATGTGCAATGTTAAACCGGAGACAGATCTATCTGAACCGGAGTTTTATGAAGCAACAACATCTGGCGGTTCAACAAGGGGACTAATGGTATATACCGGTTTGGCAATTTTTTCTACAACGTTAAACCGCCTGGTCTAAACATTGAAGCAGATGAGTAAGTTTATAGAAACAGATTTCATAAGATTTCTCTACAGCGATGGATCTGAAGCAAGTTCAGAAAAGAGATAAATATTCAGAGGTCCAAAAGGAGCAGTACCGAATCAATGAGCAAAACGTACATATAGATCTATGGTTTTGAGATGCGTAAGTGAAGGTGAAGGTTAAACAACTACCATTGCACAGAATAAAGATTTACGGATTCATCTAAAGATCTATCGTATGAGCAAGAGGCAGACGATGAACACTGAAGAACTGTGAAACCCTAGAGCAGATCTGTGGGGGAAAGGATAGAAGATTTACCGGAGCTGAGGAAGACGCGGAAGGTTGCCGCGATGCTCTGGTGCGCCCAGGTTGATGCAGCGGCCAAGGTTGAGGCAGAGGTCGACGACGGCGGCGGAGCTTCGAGGCTGGCGACGCGAGGAAGACGAAGAAGAAAGGCATGAAGGGGAGAAAAGAAATGACCCTTCGGTCCTATTTATAAGGCAAAAGGACATGTGTCAGGCGCGACAATCAAGGGGCCACGAAACGGAGCTGTCGCCTCGATTTCCACAGATCTATTAAACAAAGAAGCATAATGGATAGCTTCGTTATGACAGGTGACGTCACTCCGATTTACAGCAATCAGAGAAGATGACATCATGGCGGTTTACCAATGTATGAGAAGATGTTGAAGATGAAGTTTTTGTTAAAGGATTGACATGAACCCGTTCAAATCAATCTGGGGCCTAATGTTGGGGATATTACTGCTGGGCGTAAACCGGCCTATCTGGGCCGGGTCAACTTCATCAGTAGTTCAAGAGTGCTAAATCCCAGGAAGACGGATGAGGGCTTAAGGCCCGTAGTCGGTTTAAGACTTGTAGCTGTAAACCGGTATTTGTGTATAAACTTGTATTGTAAGTTAGGAATAAGGAGAGACCAACCCGGATACGAATATCGACCGGTGTTGGGATTCTGTGAACCGACCGGCATCACCGTGTATATAAGGGGACGACCCGGCGGCGGTTCAAGGAGGACAGACAACAACTCGAGACATAGGTGAAGCTTGTTTGCTCCCTAGTCATCGAAACCCCATCAATTCCATCACAACTAGACGTAGGCTTTTACCTTCATCGAAGGGGCCGAACTAGTATAAACTCTCTTGCGTCCCTGTGTCCGCTTTAACCCCTTCAAGCTAACCCGTCGCGATGGCACCACGACTAAGTCCTTTCTCTAGGACATCTGCCGTGACAAAACCACGACACGTTCCTTAGAACGATTGGTGCAATTATTGATATGAAGGAGGGGAATATTAGATTCCAATTTCCGTTAAGGAAAGGCATGGAACACTTCCCTAGAAAGAAAATTAAATTACCTTATGAATCTATTATGAGAGCAACTTATGGATTGCCTACCAAAGATGGCAACAACTAGATCTATCCTTGCTTTTTATGCCTAGCTAGGGGCGTTAAACGATAGCGCTTGTTGGGAGGCAACCCAATTTTATTTTTATTCCTTGTTTTTTGCTCATGTTTAGTAATAAATAATTTATCTAGCCTCTGTTTTGGTCGTGTTTTTTGTGTTTAATTAGTGTTTGTTCCAAGTAGAACCGTTGGGAAGACTTGGGGTAAGTCTTGTTAACCTTGCTGTAAAAAACAGAAACTTTAGCGCTCACGAGAAATGCTGCCATTTTTATTTGGAAAGTGATATTTAGTTAATTATTTTTGAAGATGATTAATAGATAAATTCCTCACGTCCAGTAATTTATTTTAGAATTTTTGGGGTTCCATATCTTGCATTAGCTACAGATTACTACAGACTGTTCTGTTTTTGACAGATTCTGTTTTTCGTGTGTTGTTTGCTTATTTTGATGAATCTATGGCTAGTAAAATAGTTTATAAACCATAGAGAAGTTGTAATACAGTAGGTTTAACACCAATATAAATAAATAATGAGTTCATTACAGTACCTTGAAGTGGTGTTTTGTTTTCTTTCGCTAATGGAGCTCACGAGATTTTCTACTTTAAGTTTTGTGTTGTGAAGTTTTCAAGTTTTGGGTAAAGATTTGATGGATTATGGAACAAGGAGTGGAAAGAGCCTAAGCTTGGGGATGCCCATGGCACACCCAAGATAATCTAAGGACACCTAAAAGCCAAAGCTTGTGGATGCCCCGGAAGGCATCCCCTCTTTCATCTACTTCTATCGGTAACTTTACTTGGAGCTATATTTTTATTTACCACATGATATGTGTTTTCCTTGGAGCGTCTTGTATTATTTGAGTCTTTATTTGTTAGTTTTCCACAATCATCCTTAATGCACACACCTTTTTGAGGGAGACACACATGATTCGGAAATTATTAGAATACTCTATGTGCTTCACTTATATCTTTTGAGTTATATAGTTTTTGCTCTAGTGCTTCACTTATATCTTTTAGAGCATGTTGGTGGATTTGTTTTATAGAAACCATTGTTCTCTCATGCTTCACTTATATTATTTTGAGAGTCCTAAAAAACAGCATGGTAATTTGCTTTAATTATTTGAGGCATTCAAGATTGAATAAATAGAATTTTCTTATGAGTGTTGAATACTATGAGAAGTTTGAAACTTGATAATTGTTTTGAGATATGGAGATGGTGATATTAGAGTCGTGATAGTTGAGTAGTTTTGAATTTGAGAAATGCTTGTGTTGAAGTTTGTGATTCCCGTAGCATGCATGTATGGTGAACCGTTATGTTAAGAAGTTGGAGCATGATGTATTTATTGATTGTCCTCCTTATGAGTGGCGGTCGGGGACGAGCGATGGTCTTTTCCTACCAATCTATCCCCCTAGGAGCATGCACGTAATACTTTGCTTCGATAACTAATAGATTTTTGCAATAAGTATGTGAGTTCTTTATGACTAATGTTGAGTCCATGGATTATACGCACTCTCACCCTTCCACCATTGCTAGCCTCTCTAATACCGCGCACCTTTCGCCGGTATCATACACCCACCATATACCTTCCTCAAAACAGCCACCATACCTACCTATCATGGCATTTCCATAGTCATTCCAAGATATATTGCCATGCAACTTTCCACTGCTCCGTTTATCATGACACGCTCCATCATTGTCATATTGCTTTGCATGATCTTGTAGTTGACATTCTAGTTGTGGCAAAGCCACCGTTCATAATTCTTTCATATAACTCACTCATGCATCATTGCTATCCCGGTACACCGTCGGAGGCATTCATATAGAGTCATACTTTGTTCTAGTATCGAGTTGTAATCATTGAGTTGTAAATAAATAGAAGTGTGATGATCATCATTCATAGAGTATTGTCCCAAAAAAAAGAGAAAGGCCAAAGAATAAAAAAGGGGAAGGCCCAAAAAAAGGGCAATACTACTATCCTTTTTTCCACACTTGCGCTTCAAAGTAGCACCATGATCTTCATAATAGAGAGTCTCCTATGTTATCACTTTCATATACTAGTGGGAAATTTTCATTATAGAACTTGGCTTGTATATTCCAACGATGGGCTTCCTCAAAATGCCCTAGGTCTTTATGAGCAAGCAAGTTGGGTGCACACCCACTTAGTTTCTTTTTGTTGAGCTTTCATATATTTATAGCTCTAGTGCATCCGTTGCATGGCAATCCCTACTCACTCACATTGATATCTATTGATGGGCATCTCCATAGCCCGTTGATACGCCTAGTTGATGTGAGACTATCTTCTCCCTTTTTGTTTTCTCCACCTATAGTGCTATATCCATGGCTCACGCTCATGTATTGCGTGAAGATTGAAAACGTTTGAGAACATTAAAAGTATGAAACAATTGCTTGGCTTGTCATTGGGGTTGTGCATGATTTGAATACTTTGTGTGGTGAAGATGGAGCATAGCCAGACTATATGATTTTGTAGGGATAACTTTCTTTGGCCATGTTATTTTGAAGAGACATAATTGCTTAGTTAGTATGCTTGAAGTATTATAATTTCTATGTCAATATTAAACATTTGTCTTGAATCTTTCAGATCTGAATATTCATACCACAATTAAGAGAATTACATTGAAATTATGCCAAGTAGCATTCCACATCAAAAATTCTATTTTTATCATTTACCTACTCGAGGACGAGCAGGAATTAAGCTTGGGGATGCTTGATACGTCTCCAACGTATCTATAATTTTTGATTGTTCCATGCTATATTATATTCTGTTTTGGACATTATTGGGCTTTATTATACACTTTTATATTATTTTTGGGACTAACCTATTAACCGGAGGCCCAGCCCAGAATTGCTATTTTTTTTAACTATTTTAGGGTTTCGTAGAAAAAGAATATCAAACGGAGTCCAAACGGAATGAAACCTTCGGGAATGTGATTTTTGGAACGAACATGATCCAGAGGACTTGGACCGTACGTCAAGACATCAACCAGGAGGCCATGAGGTAGGGGGCGTGCCTACCCCCCTGGGTGCGCCCTCCACCCTCGTGGCCCCCCTGTTGCTCCACCGACGTAATCCTTCCTCCTATATATACCTACGTACCCCCAAACTACCAGATACGGAGCCAAAACCCTAATTCCACCGGCGTAACTTTCTATATCCACGAGATCCCATCTTGGGGCCTGTTCTGGAGCTCCGCCAGAGGGGGCATTGGTCACGAAGGGCTTCTACATCAACACCATAGCCCTTCCAATGAAGTGTGAGTAGTTTACCTCAGACCTACGGGTCCATAGTTATTAGCTACATGTCTTATTCTCTCTTTTTGGATCTCAATACAAAGTTCTCCCCCTCTCTTGTGGAGATCTATTCGATGTAATCTTCTTTTGTGGTGTGTTTGTTGAGACCGATGAATTGTGGGTTTATGATCAAGTTTATCTATGAAAAATATTTGAATCTTCTCTGAATTCTTTTATGTATGATTGGTTATGTTTGCAAGTCTCTTCGAATTATCAGTTTGGTTTGTCCTACTAGATTGATCTTTCTTGCAATGGGAGAAGTGCTTAGCTTTGGGTTCAATCTTGCGGTGTCCTTTCCCAGTGACAGTAGGGGCCGCAAGGCACGTATTGTATTGTTGCCATCGAGGATAACAAGATGGGGTTTTCATCATATTGCATGAGTTTATCCCTCTACATCATGTCATCTTGCTTAAAGCGTTACTCTGTTCTCTTGAACTTAATACTCTAGATGCATGCTGGATAGCGGTCGATGTGTGGAGTAATAGTAGTAGATGCAGGCAGGAGTCGGTCTACTTGTCTCGGACGTGATGCCTATATACATGATCATACCTAGATATTCTCATAATTATGCTCAATTTTGTCAATTGCTCAACAGTAATTTGTTTACCCGCCGTGAACTCTTATGCTCTCGAGAGAAGCCACTAGTGAAACCTATGGCCCCTGGGTCTATCTTCCATTATATTAATCTTCCAATACTTAGTTATTTTTATTGCCTTTTATTTTACTTTGCATCTTTATCATAAAAATACCAAAAATATTATCTTATCATATCTATCAGATCTCACTCTTGTAAGTGACTGTGTAGGGATTGACAACCCCTTATCGCGTTGGTTGCGAGGATTTATTTGTTTGTGTAGGTACGAGGGACTCGTGCGTGGCCTCCTACTGGATTGATACCTTGGTTCTCAAAAACTGAGGGAAATACTTACGCTACTTTGCTGCACCACCCTTTCCTCTTCAAGGGAAAACCAACACAAGTGCTCAAGAGGTAGCAGGCATTCCTGGACATGGTTCGGGCACGTTTGTCTCTGGTCATGGGGCTCCATCTACCACCCATGGCGGCTCTGGAGTTTAGGTCCTACCCATTTTGGTGGTTCGGGGGGGGGGGGCAATCCTGTACAAATAAGTGCACTTGCCCTACTGTTTTTCATTCCTCTCCTCCCGCATATCTCACCTCCCTCTTTGGCCACTTTTGGGTACAAGCTAGGGTTTCCTCACCTCAGCCATATGATTCCTTTGGATGGCGGAGGAGGGAAGTTTAGGGTGATCCACTTTCTTTCGCGCAAGTGGTTCCATCTTTGATCCAGATCTAGGAGTGAGAGATGGGTGATTGTGGCGGTGCCAGCGGTCATTTTCAGGGAGTGGTCGTGGGTTCCCAGGTCGAGACGGTAAAGTTCTGGCAAAGCGAGACCCCCCCCCCCGCCCCATGTGGGCTCGGGATATTCCTCCTACAACTTTGGTTCGTCACCGCACCATCGAGAGGATCACTGGGATGTGGTGGCTAGGGCGGCCAAGACAAAAACCAGCATCAACAATGAGAAGCCCTTCCAGGCACCGTCCAATCCTCATAAATTTTCAAATCTTGAGAAAGGGGTTACTTGCTCTATCTCAACTGCCATATCAGTGGACATTTTACTGCTGCATGTCCTGCTATTAGATGTGAGCATTGCAAGCGATTAGGACACATTTCTCATATTTGTAACGTGATTCTTCCTTGGGAGAGTGTTGCTTCTGTTTGTGGATTTCAGACTCCTAGACTTGTGTTTTTTTATTTCCCTCATGCGAGTATTGGCGAAAAGGGGTTTACCCCCGCTTTAGATTATAAAGCAACCACCACAACATCTGAAAACACAACGAGTTCAAGGTTCAAACAAAGCCAGAAACCAAAGAAAAGAAGGTGTGAGTACTGTGAAGCAGGTTAAGGAAGGTGTGAGTAGTGTTGTTGTATATGTTGTTGAGGGATGTGCTTCTTCTAGGGAGATTGAATAGGAGTTTAATGGTCAAGAACGATTAGCCCCACTCAACTTACTATGCTCTTTTCTAATCCTCGGGAGGTTGAGTAGGTTTGTTTCATTGCTAAGAGGTTGCCTATGTAGAATGACAAAGTTGTGTTCAGTCTCCCTCTTGGACTTATAATGTTGGTTCCAAAAAAATCTTTATAGTAACCTTGGGTTAAAATGTGTCATATTCCCTTTGATAAGATATGTGATGCAAATTTAGCTTACATTGGGTCATTGGTGGGAGTTACATTGGAGGTGGATGGAGCTACTGTGTACAAACTTGAATATGCTAGAGTTCTTCTCGTGTGTGTTAATGTGAAAAGGATTCCGCTTGTTGCTGAAGGTGTCTTGGGCGACAATTTTTATGATTTTTTCTATGAGGTGGATAAAGTTCTTGTGGGACCTCCCATTTAAAAAAACACTTTATATTTGTTGGGTCAGGTAGGTTATACCCTTCTTCCAAGAGAGCCAGTACTGATGAGCATGGTCACAAAGGAAGTGAGCTTTAGAGAAGTTAACTTAGAAAACTAGAGACTATTCTGACAATGAGGGTGGGAATACATATGTGGGTAATTCTACGTCAATTGTGTCGGGTAGTCTTCAAAAAGTGATACTATTTCTGCCATCTTTCAAGGTTGTGATTAAGGCATCTTCAAGGTTCATCCTCCTTTCTTATAAACTAGGTTGGACAATTCTATCATGACACCCAAGAGCATCTCCAATTTATTCAAACCAAAATATCCAAACCTCTATTTTCAATTCAATTCTACACTACTTCATTAATTTTTGCAATCATAATTGCATGATAAATAATCCACAGCAAACAATTCATAGAAAAATCAATTTGTAATTTTAAAATAAATAGTTTGCACTTTCTAAAGATCCTAGTTTTTCTTACCGGTTTCCATGACATGCGCACACGTGTTTCACTATATCATTAAGAAGTTGTTTGATGCATTTAACTATCATGAATTTTCAGATGCATCTCAAGAAAATCTTCAAGTTCAGTCGGTTCTTGTACTAGGTCGTAAGCTCTCCAACATAGTCAGAGTCAAGATTTTTAGCTTGATCACACTCATCCTCGATCATCATGATGTGAATGATGACACAAGTACTCATGACCTCGCATAATGTCTATCATTCCCAAAAATAGACCAAAGAGATTGGACACTCCAAATGCTCTCTCCACATCTTTCCTCAAACTTCTCTCATCTAGGAAAATAGATATTTTGTTGCCTTGAGAATTGCAGATTGTCTTCACAATTGTAGCTCATTGAGAATATATACCATCAATAAGGTAGTACCTCATGGTATAGTTGTTGACATTGACTCTATAGTTGCACTCCAGAGCATTTCCTTCATGAAGTTTTGCAAACAATGGTGACCCCTGAAGCAGAGGCGGAGCTAAGAACAAAAAACAAGGGGGCGAGGTCATGTGTAGCTGCAAATTACAAGCATAAATATATGTCTAACATACTAACATGCACTTTTAACACGTACATGTCACCATACAATCTAAGTGTCACCTGCATGTGTTTCATGCTTCCGACGACGGAATACATCCAACAACTAATTTAAGCTAGCCAGCCTTGCTACCTATGTGCGTTGGTGGGCGGGCCACGACACGGCTTTGCCCCAATAAAGCTCCGCAGGGGCGCTGGAGTGTTGATGTCGTTGTGAGGCCCTGACATCCCAAAGAAAGAGTGTCAAATCAACATGTCATATGAAGCCACAGAATAAAGGATCATGGTGGACTCTTTAGTATGGCACTGAATTTTTCCTTCCAAAGCATATGAGCAGCTTTTCTAAATTTCCCATGCATGCAATTGATGCATCTGGAGTGCTCAGATCCTCTAACTTAACCTCCCCAAACATGTGCTCTAGACTAGGCTAATAGCGACCTAACCTAGTGCCGCCGCCGCAACATGCTACTTCCTTCCTTCCTCTCCCCTTCGTTGCCTCTCGCGCTGGCGGTTGAGGGGCCCCAATATTAGCCGTCGGGCACTCCCCCTCCCATCCCTCCACTCCGCCGCCACTGGAGGAAGTTGCTGGGCTAAGCCTGGGTGGCTGATGGTGGTAGCGGAGGAGCCTCTCCTACTCGCACGTGAGGGTGGCACGGGGCACCTCGGCGAGCGGAAGTGTGCCCCTGGATTCAAGCCTCCGGGGTGGCGGGAGCTACTGCACCTGGCCTCGACGTTGCGCCACCTCGCATCATTGGCGGCATGGAGGGATTTGGTGGACTGGTCGGCCGCGGGCGTGGTTGGCCCTCTGGCCAGAGTGTCTTGCTCGCTCTGTGGCGGCAGAGATCGGTGGTGGTCCATGCACACGATGCGTGATGGAGATTCGTCGAGCGGATCTGGGTGAAAACCTTGTTCTTGGCTTGTTGCCAAGATTGGCGATGGTGGCACTCTTTTGTGTCGTTACCTTCTTGAAGGCATCGCCGTGGAAAAGCTCCAGATCTATATCTGCTACCTCCGGGGGAAACCCTAGATCAATAGATAGGATGACGGCGACGCTCTGATGTTGTTCCCTCCTTGAGGGCGTCATTCTTGGAGGTGTACACGGGCTCGAGGGACCAGTGGACAACTTATTTGGTGGAGTGGTGCTTCATCTTTCTTATTGATGGCGGCGCATCTCGGCGGCATGGCGCAGTGGAGATTCGGCGTCCGATGTGTAGAGATGGACTTGCGTAGGAGGAGGATGTTGTCTGGCATCATGGTGGCGTCGATGGCAGAGAGGCCTGGCACAGCTGGTGCATTAGTTTTGACTCTGAAGATGGATTGGTGGAAGACGGCGACGACAACACATGAGAGTGCATCAGACCGGTTTGTACCCAAGCCCAGTATCTGGCTCGGTTGGGGCCTCCGGCTTTAGATGTTAGGCTCTGTTGCGATGCCTGTTTAGTATTAGGCTCGGACTATCGGCACCCTTTCATCAAGTGGATAAGAGTAGCGACATTTGTTGCTAAGATGCTGGCTTCAGACTACCTGGTGTACTACTTTGTAAGGTCTTTATGAATAATTAATGAAATGGTTTTATGTATCATCTAGATGTAGAGGCCGGGGGAAATCCTCCTTTTCAAAAAAATGCAATTGATGCATCCAAACATCCTGGGAAACCCTCTTGCACTTGCAAGTGCCAAAAGTTAGGTTATGTCCTAAGCATTTGGTGATCTCAAGTATTCTTAACAGAATACCTTCAATAGTTTGATGCTAAGTCTTACCATTGCTTCAAGACATGTGCTCTCACACATATGAATGTATTCATCTATAGAATCAGTTAGTGAACCATATTGAAGTATCCTGATAGCGGCAATGCATTTACGAAAAGAGAAAAACCCAAGTAGCCCAATGCAATCACTCTTCTACTTGAAGTAATCATCATGGTTTTTACCCCCCACAAGACACTTGAAGGCATGCTTAGCTATCCAGAAGCTATGCCTAAACATTTGTTCATGAAAGGTCGGATTAGTTGCAAAGTAGTCTTTGTAGAGTTAAATGTGACCCCTTCCCAACGTCATCGAGAACTATATCCTCCGATGTAACCCTTAAAGTTATGAACGTTTTGTCATCTCTCCTTCTCTTCGAGTGCCTCAACAATCACCTTTGATTCATCTTCGGAATCATCGTTCGAAGTTTGATGAATTCTCTGTGGAAGTACTCATCCTCGCTATGCGCTGTGTCTTGTGAATACAGAATATGGATGATCAATTATCCATTTTCAGTTCAGTACAAATTCATTGTTGATTTTTTTTAAAAAAAATCTACTATGTTCGATTGGAGAGGTGTTGCGGCTACGACGGTGAGGTGCTATGGTGGCAGCGGTGCGAGGCTATTTGGATAGTGCTGCCCAATTCCTTCGCGGCATGGTGAGGTGCAACAATCGGATGAAAATCTGCACGGCATTTGCCGGGCCGGCGGCGATGGCGCCCATGGGTGTCGCCCCCCTCCTTGGAGGCGTCGTCGAGGTGTGCTTGCATTCTCCCTCGCCCGTTCGGAGATGGTGTTGTCTCCGGGCGAAAGCCTTGATTCGGTGTTGGATCGGCATGATGGCGGCGTCCTCGATGTAGCTCCTCTGTTGGGAGCATCATGTTTGGAGACATGGCTTGGCTCCTTCTAGTTCTCCTCCGGTGTTCGCCGTGGTCCTATTTTGAGCTCTGGCCACCCTTCGTCGGTGTCTCCAAGATGGTGTCTTCCTCGATTCTGATCAAGTCTTTCCATTCACCTGCCACCTCTTCTTAGGCATCAAGGGTGATGGTGCGTCGACAAGCGAAGTCCAGGGGGAGTCGGTGGTCTTCGGAGGTGCACGGCTTTGGTTGTGACGTGGTATTGTTCTCACTTAGGACAGGCTCTTTTGCTTGTAGTTTTGTTTGGTCGTAGGTGGTTGTATTTGGTCTTGTCCGGATGTGGTGTTTTTGTTGTGCTCGTTGTTCGCAGCGAGTTGTAGTTCTTTTGTAATTGTTTTTCTGCCTTTTGTAAAGTTATGGTACGTCTAGGCATATTCTTGAAAAAACAATCACATTTGATTCATTTTTGGGATCTGTCCGATGATGATTTGATGAATTCTGTGTGGAAGTACTCATCCTTGCTATGCATTGTGTCTTGTGGATAGAGAATAGGGATGATCTCCATTTTCAATTCAGTGCAAATTCATTGATGATCTTTTTTGTTTAAGAAAAACTCTACTCTATTCGGTTGGAGAGAAGGCCTGGAAAGCATACTGCTGGATACTGACCGCACGAACCTGATGACAAAAAATGGTCGTATTGCTGATCAAAATCTTTCTCCCCGTCGGTGAGCCCCAGCATGAGCGCCCCGGCCCCGGCGGCCACCCTCCGCCACTGGACCCGCCTGATCCAGCTCGCCGCCGCGTCCGGGTCCTACACTCTCTGCCTCCGGCACTACGCCTCGCTCCTCGCCGCGGGGCTGCGCGGCGGTGACGCCTCCACCTTCCCTTCCCTCGCCAAGTCCTGCGCCGCGCTCCGCCTCCCGCGCCTCGGCCGCTCCATCCACGCGCACGCCCTCCTCTCCGGCGCCGCCGGCGACGTCTTCGTCCGCACCTCGCTGCTCGACTTCTACGCCAAGTGCGCGTCCCTCCCCGACGCGCGCCGCCTGTTCGACGAAATGCCCACCAGCAGCCGGACCCTCGTGTCCTGGAACTGCATGGTCACCGCGTACAGCAAGGCCTCTCGTCTCGACGAGGCCGTCGCCATGTTCAACGCGATGCGGGGCCTAGGGGTGAGCCCCGGCGGGGGCACGCTCGTCGGCGTGCTGTCTGGGTGCTCTGACTCCATGGCCACGAGAAATATTGGCTTGCCCGTGTATGGATATAGCCTCAAATCTGGCCTTGACGAGGATTTGCCGGTCTGCAACTCGGTGCTCACTATGCTTGTCCGTGATGACCAGCTGCATGCTGCGTCCTTGTTGTTTGACTCTATGCACAACAAGTCTGTAGTTTCTTGGAGCGCAATGGCATCAGGACTCTTGCAGACGGGCGACTTTAACAAAGTGTTTGCTTTGCTCAACCGTATGCTGGGTGCTGGGTACAGATTCGATTCGGTCGCCCTTCTTAATCTTGTCTCATCCACTGTTCTGCTAGGGAACCTGTTAGTGGCCAAGGGTGTGCATGCTCTTCTGATCAAGAGTGGTTTTGAGTCCGAGCAAGATCTTGTGTCATCATTGGTTAACTTGTATGCCAAGTGTGGGGATCTTGAGGCTGCTCAGGAGGTCTTCGATGCGGTTCACTATAAGAATGTGGTGCTGTGGACTTCGATGATAAATGGATATGTTGAAGGTGGCCGTCCGGACAAGGCGTTGACAATGTTCGGCAGCATGTTGCGCACAGATGTACAGCCGAATGAGGCAACAGTTTCATCTGTTCTTTCCGCCTGTGCTGATTTGGGGTCTGCTAAGCAGGCGAGGAAGGTTGAGGAGCATGTGGTAGCAATCGGACTGCAGTCACACCTGCGAGTCGCTACCGGACTGATAGACACGTACTGCAAATGTGGGAGCGTTGAGCTGGCTAGGAAAATATTTGATGTGGTTGCCATTACCAGTAGAGACTTACCCATCTGGAGTGCCATGATTAATGGATATGCTTGCAACGGAGAAGGCAGTGAAGCTCTCGTCCTTTTCAGCGAGATGCAAAAGGAAGGTGTTCAACCAGATGCCATTGTCTTTACCCATCTGTTAACAGCATGCAATTATTCTGGTTTAATAGATGAAGGCCTTCGATGTTTTCGCAGCATGACAGAGGAATATGGTATTGAACCATCTATTGAGCACTATATGTGCATAACTGATTTGCTATGTAAGTCTGGTCAAATTAGTATCGCTAAGGAGTTCTTTAAGAAGATCCCTGTTCAGTTACAGAATCAGGTTTTGGCTCCTATAGTAAGTGCATGCAGTTCTCATTGTGCCGATTCTTCGATTGATTCAGTATCAGAGGAATTACTTAACCTGGACCCTCAAGATTCTGGTCACTGTGTCTTAATGTCTAATATGCTCAGTTGTTTGGGGAATTGGAAGAAGGCGACAACCTATAGGATGCTACTAAGCAAGAAAGGTTTAGTCAAGGAACCTGGAAGGAGTTGTATTGAACTGAGTGCCTAACCATGCTGTGAACACTTGATTCACATACTTTTCGATCCTAACAGGTGTCATTTGCTCTTTCAAGGTGAACAGTTGGCGCTCTCTGACCAAGCTTGATTATGATGGAAAATAATTTCATGATCTCAACTTTGTTCTGTATTGTGGAGACTATATACTTGCAGTCAATATGATTAAATATGATGTTTGGAGGTACTTTGGGTCCAGTTCACTGATTTGGAGTAACAAGAAATGTGACATCAAGCCAGGAAATATTGCGTTGAGGGCTTGAGGCAGCTTCCCAGCCAGTGGCGGGGCCAGACCACCTATGGAACCCGAACGGCGAACAAGCCTAAACTGTTCATCTCTAGCCCCTGTTATCGCACTGTTGCTTATTACATGTTCACCAGACGAACCTGGGCTAGAGGTTAGTGTTTATAATCTTACAAACAAAGATGAGAATGCAGCCATTAACGTCTTCAACATAGCATCATGGAATTTAACTAGAGATGGAGCATATGGACTATGGCACTGTCTTAGTGTCTTGCTTCCATATGAGTTGAATTGAAGTTACAATTTGCTTCAGTTTTGCATTTGAAAATACGTAGATGTTGTACATATCAAAAAATTATATTTACTAAGGGCTCTATGATTAAGATAATTACTTCCGTCATATAGAAATATTTTGAATTAGCTTCTAGTGAGAAACATAGTAACATGTGTAAGTTTGAATTTACGGAAACATTTTGCAGCAAAATATGGCTGTTCATGACTATGATTAAGATTATTACTTCGGTCCATGTTGAATTAGCTTCTACTCCCTCCGTTCCTAAATATAAGTCCTTTTAGAGATTTCAATATGGACAACATACGGAGCAAGAATGAATCTACACTCTAAAATATGTCTATCTATCCGTATGTAGTACGTATTGAAATCTCTAAAAGGGCTTATATTTAGAAACGGAGGGAGTAGTGAGAAACATAGTAACATGTGTAAGTTTGCATTTATGTAAATATTTGCAGCAAAATACGACTGCTCACACCTTTTTTGTGTTACCTATAGAGAACACATTAGCTGCCAAATTTTTTGAACTATATCTCTACAGATTGAAGAAGATTATTATCTGCCTTAAAAGGAGCATCTTCTCATATAAACCAGGTCCTGTTATCATAGAATTGCAAAATTAACTCATAAGTTGTTCCAAAGCATTCTCACGTTTAGGGCTCATAATGTGCGTACTAAAATTTACTGTATTGGAGGAACAAGAAACCGCATCCTTGTGAACTTTAAATCATAAAACTGCATCTTATAATGACGTCTCATTCAGATTTTTCTTCATGATTGGAGTTTAAATTAACGCCGCTCAAGCATATAGTGTACATGCCTTTAAGGTAATTTTTCTTCATGATTGGAGTTTAAATTAACGCCGCTCAAGCATATAGTGTACATGCCTTTAAGGTCAAGAAGTTTCTCGTGAAGATAAGGCAAGAGAAGTCCTATTCTGCCAATTATAAGACTTGTATTATACCCGAACACAAAGACTATGCTTGCCAATTATAAGACTTGTATTATACCCGAACACAAAGACTATGCTTGGGCCATGTTTAAAATTATAAGGTGGATTATCATAATTCAGTTTCGCTTACTCAGTTCTTGTACTTGCATAGTTTACTGTTTTCTAGAGCTATTATGTCTCATGTCTATTTTATACTAACAAACTACAGTATAAAATAAACTCAGGGGGCAACCACAACCTAAATTTTGGACATCTATATCTACTCCTATAAAAGAGCGAGTTGGTGGTGATGGTGTGCCTGCCTTCGTACCGTATGCATCGTCGAATCTAGAATCTATGGCTGTGAGTTGCCCACGAGCCACTTAAACACCCCGCACATGAGATGTATTCTGGAGAAGTTGTCCGAAACACATGCGGCGCTGACGAGTAATCTTTTTCTCTCGCGAAAGAAACCGAACCATCGAGAACCCCTCCCAAATTCTTCGCCGTCAGCCCCTCCCCTCACTTTCCCGGTGGCTGCTGGAGTTGATTTGATTGGGGGCACCTCCGCTTAATAAATTGGATTTCCTTCAAGCTTGCCTGGGTTTCTCCCCATCTAGATCTGGCCGTGTAGGCCGTTGGAGACGGAGACGATAGCCGTGCTGCCCATGGAGGCTACCAGTGGCAGAACAACCATGAGCCGGACTGGGTGTTGCAGGCACGCGGAATTTTGCCGGTGGCGAGCTAATCGTTCCTGGCGGCCCTGGTGCCAACTACCTCGAACCACTATGTCCGTTCCCAACAATGCTCATCCCTCTGTAAGTTCCGTGTATCTCCCATTGGATCCAAGAATTGTTCGGTTTTTTTTTGGAGAAGAGATGTCTATGAGATTCATACATTTGTGTGGTTGAAACCATGGTCTCTCACAAATATTTACAAACAAATCAGTCGTGGATCTGCAAAGTACCTCTTCAACAAAGGATTTAGCCTCTTTAACCTATTCTTTGCAGAAATTTGTAGTTTATCCTTCATGAAATTCCTTGTATTCCATCCTCTCAGACTGTACCCGATGCACTATTCAATATTCAGACTGTTTTTGCATTGTGATCTATGTCAGGTTTTAGTATGGCATGATTTGGGGCAAGGTAAGAAGAGCAACATGATCAAGATGGCTAAATGCATTCTTAAGTAGAGACATTCCAAGTCCAACACTCAAAGAATAAAGATAAGCTTTTCTTCTTTGCTGTATCAGGATCAGAGGCATCAAGTAGTATGCTCTACTCTATTAGTTTGTTAGCTTCGTAATTCGCTTCAGTTTGTTCAGGGGATTTACCAGTTCAGTTAATTAGATGGCATAGCGCTCATTTTTCTGCTTACAGGGAGTTATGTGTTTAGTGTAAACAGTGGGACTCATTTTTGGATTAGATGTATGCTTTTCTGAAAGATAGCATTTGGGTGGATGAACACATGGTTAGGGAATCTTACGAAGTGGTGTTTTTTCAGTTCTTTATTTCTTTACAGTAGGAAAGGGGAAGGGAGAAGAGAGGCTGGTCCATGAAGTTGTATTTCAGTTCAGAGCATACTATACCTTTAGTTGCAGATCATTGAAGAGTACCACTGTAACCAACGTCACAAACTCTGCAACCTTTCAGTTGTAGAAGAAGGCAGGAGAGGGACTGGATTAATCTTCCTCCCTGTGATCAGAAGAAACAAATCTTTATGGCGTTGATAGAAGGAGTTCGCCTTAATAAAGAGGCTACTGGACTTTGTTAAACAACCGTCCTTTCTTGATTTATCCAAGAACAGGAGAGGGCGTTAAAACCAACAATTTGTCTGAAAGGTTGTACATGACTGACTACAATATGGTTAAGTTTTATAAGTTTATGGTTGTGAGAAAATGTATATATGGTCTAATTTTCTCATTCATGTACAATACTGTTAGAATTTCTGGTCCACAAATCCCCCTCTATTAATTACCCTTTTGTTCATTTTGTTCAGCCGAGTTGAATTCTTCAATCGGACATTGGTTTTATTAGTTGAACATTTGTAATTGGTTGCGTAATCAGTAATTTTTACTTATTTAAAATGACTGGGACACCAAAACAGAGTAGTTTGTAGTTCATTCACATTATTTTTTGTAGTATACCGTGTACATTCAGTCCAATATATGTACGTTACAATCATGGCCAATTCCGTACTCCAAATTTGTGCTCAGTTCATTGTAAGGTCCTGCAAGATTATTAAGGGATAATTTTGGTCAGGAAGCGGCACCTTCTAGGCATTCCTGTTCTTTGGCATTTTAAGCCTTCAATTATTTACGAAGCTATTGATAAGTAGCTATGTTGCTTGGCTTCTCACCGTGTTCTAGGCATTATCTTACAATCAATTGATTTGTCATCCTATAATGTAAATGATGGGTTTTTATAAATTTGAAAGAGCTCATACTTCAGTTATTTCACTTTCCATTGATAGATGGAGTGTTCGTCATACAGTAGGCATCTTTGCTGAG